>NW_028301563.1:4902500-5177500 GCF_042242905.1 Orbicella faveolata | reverse complement strand
TGATAGTTCCTCGACAGAAACACTCTATTGTTTAATTGTACTGGTTCACCACCAAATTTTCTTCGATTCTTATGGGTTTAATTTGATCACGTGACGTGATAGTGTTCATTCGCGGAGGGACATTTCAGTCGAGTTTACCTCTCTGATCGTTGCTGTATTTAACAAATTTCCTCGCTTTCTGCTATTCAATTTACCGTAGAAAAGTCTGATTTCAAGTGATTTTAGAAGTAACGACTGACAGAAATTGTTTTTGTCGTAAAACTTCAAACTTCGCACAAAATTTCACACCGCAAAAGAATTATGGAGAGCTTAACTGGTGAACTAAATGCAACTAACATAAAGTAGTTCGAAAAAAATCTGTTCTTTAATACATCTTTCTTTGCCTACTATCTGAGTTACTCGCTCGCTGCGAAGAGCTTTTTACAAATCGTTAATAGACGGCGCGGAAGCCGATTCAATGACAAAGTTGCGTAAACAAACCCATTTGTAATCTGTAAAACAAATTTATTGCAGGAAAAAAAAATAAACATGTTATTTGCCGGCTTAGGGTCGGTCCGTATAGTGAAAAACTGTGACCTCGGGCTTGAAAATGCTGTGACCTCGGTCACAGTTTTTCACTATACGGACCGACCCTAAGCCGGCAAATAACATATATCTATGCCTCGTGCCCACACTTAAAGTCATGACAGCTCTTCTAACATTGAGAGGGTAGCGAAGACGATAGCATCAACTGGATTTCTGACCAACTTTTATGGAGCATTTGTGCTAGGTTACGTGAGAGGACAATCAAATTTTAACTTCTGGTAGATTGCTGGCAAAGTAGGCTCGATTACCAGCCGCTGTTTCGGGAAACGAGCCCGCGCTCACGAGAAAGCAGCGAAAATCGAGCCTACCGGCAAAGCCAGCAGAATTTAATTTATCCTACAGCTGTTCTCAGAAATAGCAAAAATTACCAAGAAAGCTCATGTGGTTAGTATTACTAATCTTAAATGAAAAGGGGCTTTTGGGAAAGAAAGATTAAAAAAATTCTCACAAAAATGTGACAAAAAGGTGAAAATGCACTTGGTAACTTGATAAAAATTGTTTAAAGCAAGTCTAGAATTTCATAAAAAGAAATTCATTTACCATTCAAGTTGAACTCTTGAAATAATCAAAACATTGTTTCACAAATGCTGTCCTAAATGGGCAATTTACTTTTGTGTATTCCAGATTCCAAGTGATTGTTACAGTAATGGTAAACCTAAAAGTTGACCAAAGTTCAATTTCCCAACATATGGCATCAAAACTGAAACCAAGTGTGGTCCTCTGTCACCCCCTGAGAAAAGAACCAATTTGACTGAAACACTGCAAAATAAGGAAATAACACCTGTCTTCAGGTAAACAAGCTTCCACAAATTTACTATTCCTCCAGTATAAAGTGCACTGTTTGTATGGTGTATTTACTATACTATAAAATAACTCTCGATTTCTAACCAATCAGCGCGCGTATTTTCTTAGGACTGTTTTCTAAAATCCTTTATAATTTTACCCCGTTTATACGGCCACTCGAATCAGTAATGTTCATTTTTCCTTTGTTAATATTGTATGAGCTGATCGAAGTTTCAGTTTTTCTTAAGTTATATTGCATTCTGGATGCTTATTACAGAACAGTTGTATAGAAGTGCAATCTTGATATATCTGTGAAGATGTCACTCCAGTCATCAGGTTTGACCCTACCCCGTTAATCTGGTCACCGCGTTAATTTGGCCAAATTTGTATGGTCCATTTTCCACTGTATTTGGGTTTCTTTGAGAGCTGATAAACAGCTTTTTAGAGAAAGGTTGACAACAGGCGAATCTTTGCTGACGTCATTGTCTACATTTTTCCCCGGGGGCATTTTTCCTCATGAACATACGACTTTGCGCATAGAATGCATCATGCTAGACACGATTTTACTAGAAAAACGTAAAGAGCTTGTAAAACTTAATTAGTGGTGAAATTTTTGGTTCTTTGGGTGTAATATTCGAGGAGAAATTGGCTTTCAAAAACTTCAAAATTTCTGTGTGGCAAAAGCGCTAATGAGCTCATACAATCTTTGTAAAATTTTGAGCTTTTAAACCCTCGTCGCACAAAAAGTATTCTATACATCGCGCTCAAATTCCTTGGAACAGTTAATCGTGCCGTACCCTTTCAATATTCAGTATCAATCTCCTTGTAGCTCCTTCAGAAACTTTATCGCTTATGGTAATGAGGCAATTGTTGTAAACAAAGATTCTCCTATAACGCATGCGACGAAAGGTACTTTGGGTAGTTGTAGTTTACCGCTGGTTGATCGAAGTCACGGTGTTTCGGGGCGATAGGAGGAATATTGGGACATTTGTAAGTTCTCCTTTCATGATAACAGACCGTGGATTTCGATTAATTAGACAGATTTAAGGTAAACTACCAGCACCCATTGTACTTTTCGGCTTTGCCACGTACGCTTCGACAGTCTTTCTCGAAATAGCTGTAGTGGCAACAACTTGCTTAGACGGGCGAGATGCTTACTCCAAGCTCGGGATGGGAGTCGGGGAAGAGAGGAAACCGCGCACATGTCGCTTAGCCTTACGGGTTCGAACTCGAATTGGGTGTGAAACAGGCAGCATTCATAATTATTTACACGCGAGATTGTTTGGCCACAATCCAAAGTTCATCGATTCACAAACGTTTGGTACTTTCAGGGTGAAAACCTCAGTGGAAATTGCACTAAATCAGTGGCGGATCTAGCGGATGGATCTGCCCCCCCTATTTTGGGTAAAAAACAATAAATCGCAGAAGAGAGAAAAACTGGCAGGGCAAGCAAAATAAATTGCCCTTCCCCTCCCCCCCACCCCCCACTTAGCACTTAGCTCAAGGTCTGCATCCGCCAATGCTAATAATATACAAGCCCCTTAGAAAGTTTATACAGTTCTAACCCCCCCCCCCCCCCCCAAAAAAAAACATATCTTTCAGAAAAACATTGTAAAATAAACAAATGATCACAGAACAGTGCCATACTTAATTTTTATTGAACAACTGTTTTTTAACATCATGGAAAAAACCACTAGCGATAAAAATTTACTGGATAACTCATGTGAGACGTTAAGAAACTCCTAGCAAACCTTACATTTTCTCTCCGTTGTAGAAATGAGAAATATGCAGCTCTGTTGCACGGTTTTTGCAAATATTAATGTGTGACAACATGAACTGCATGTGGAAATTTCAAGAGAGTCTTGCTTAGTATCGGAACAGGTCAACCAAGACAAGAGATGTCAATTTAAAGTTCATCCTTTTGGTCTTGATCTTCATCCAAGTCTACATCTGATAAATCGATATCCTCTTCTTCTGGTAACTCTCCATCTTTACCATCCCATGGCGCCGTTTCCTCGACACTGGGTAGGTTACCGCCAACAACGGGAGATGTCGACCCACGTCCCACTGACACAGTTCTCAGAAACTCGTCAATGCCAGTGTTATCAAAGGGACCTTTTAGTGTGGCGTATTTCATTTTGCGGGCATTCACTGCCGCCATCGCTGGGTAACCAAAGCCTCCCATACCGAGGGCATCCTCAAGCTTCATCTGGGCACCGGCCTCTGTCCAAATCCATCCCCACATTTTCTTCTTGTACTTCTCTCCCATTGACTTCAAGATGTTCAGATAATTGTTTCTCCCAGATGCCCCTGAGTCCAGAATGTGTGGTAGAACGGAAACGACACAGATTGGCTTCCCTTCACAGTTGCTCTTAAATACCTCGTTATTTACAAGCTCCAGGACCTCTGGTGGCTCAATTGAATCAGCAAGCTTGTCCAGAGCAAACTGAATTATGTCCGAAGCAGATCTTGGACCTTCATAGTTCTCTATGCTGTGAGAGTCTTTGACGCCGGCTGCAAAGACCTTGATGGTTGGGTAGCCTTGTACTTGGTACCTACTAGCCATGACGGTATGGACAGTGGCATCAACGGCTCCAACTTTAACCTTGCCTTTCAGTTCTGTAGCAACCTTAGCCCACTCAGGAGCAAGTCTTTGGCAGTGACCACACCTAAGAGAAAACAGCAATGGCAATGTCATGAAATGGTTCTAGCAATAATATTAAACAATGGAAAATCTTGTAAACTGTTTAAAAGATAAATCTGCAATGGATATGTTGGGGTTTACATTTGCCTTCGGCAAATTTAATCCACATTATATATTTAAAGGAATCACAAGGCCAGAGGTACAGTGTAAGTACCTTGTACATGAATTTTATCATGATTGCTATGGAAGTAATCTTGGCACATCTACCCTACGGTTGTTGCTACTGATTAAAACATGCCCCATACAAAACTAACATTTAGTTTACTAGACACAGCTGTAGTTGTCAATCCATTTCACTACACGAAAAAGATTACATGTATATATGCACTTACCAAGGTGCAAAGAACTCAACCAGGACAAGGTCCTTACTGTTAAGAACTTCTTCCTCAAAGTTAGAATCTGTTAACTCGATGACATCCTTTTTATCTCCAGTCTTGCCACCACCCTGCATGTAAAATGTATAGTGATGGGATCAGTTGCAATACATATAATTTATGTCACTGAACTAGCATGAGGTCTGTACTGGAGAAATACTGATCAAGTTCTTTTTTTTGCAGGTTTATGCACCGAGCTGCAGGCGAATTTCACAAACCTGCAAAAACAAGAAACAAAACCAACATCTCCAAACTAGTTTAAGGTAATTCCCCTGAAATAAAACTGTCCACAGATTTTTGTTCAAACTTTGTCCACTGAATATTTATCATATGAGAACTTTAATTACGAAATAAAAAGTGGGGTTGCCCATGCTCGTTAAGGAGCAGTGAGGCATTGAAAATGTCCTATTTTAGTATTAATTAATGCTTATTACAAGAACGCATTCCAAGAGATTGTAAAATCTTTGTGAGCCCAGACTCATGAAAACACGCCTCAAACTACAGTCAATACTTGTGTTGGACACAAATAAACTTTTTAAGTTTGATTTTGACAGACAGCTGAATCCTTGTTAAAATATTGGAACCAAATTGCTTGCCACGGCTATCAAACTGCAAATAGGAAAGACTACAGTGCAGCTGCTATTTTCCTTATTTCTTCAATTTTCAGCAATAAAAATCAGATCAGTCTTTTCTCACGCAAAGCTAATGATTAGTTGATTAAAATGACTGGAAAAAAAATTGGAGTACCCGAGCTCGTTAGTGAGCTATAGCCATTTTTCAACCGACAGAACTCAATATCAAGGCAAATCCGTCATGTTTTCAATGTGCACGTGCACAAGTGCGCGCTAGTGACGCCATAAATTATGCACAGTAAGGATGCACAATGCAAATGTGAGGAATCACCTTAACAATAAAGCATTTATTGTAATCTTCTTGGTCTTGTTACTCTATTGATAGATTGAGATCCTTCCATGATCCCTTCTTTGCAAACACATGCACAAAAGGTAAGCATTTATTTACATTTCTCACGTTGCATCTGTAAATGTTAAACTGAAATTGTCCTGTTAACGTGAGGGTAAAAAGGCTCCTGCAATGTTCATTTGTCCAATAAATTGTAAAAGCAATTCACTGAAATTAATTCATGGGCTGTCCACCTTAGCAATCTGTATTGCAAAATTTGGAATGCTGAGGGAATCAATCAAAATTGACCTTTTCAATGTGGACCAGTTCAGCCATTTAATAAAATGTAGTTTTTGCACAGAATTTGTTCAACCATCATACATAATCATGGGTTGCAACTATCCTAATATTGACTTGATGAGGGAAACCTGAGGACAGAACAAATTTTCTCTGAATAAGGAAGCTGACAGCAGAAAGCATCAAACAATAGAGGGAGAGACTGTTCTCAATTCTTATGAATTTACATTTAATATTTAAACATTTTCCACCTACTTCTTGAACCCTCACTTGAAGCTTTTTGTACCATACAAGTGTTACTAACACAGTTATCTCAGTACACATGTACGCATGGCAGTACCTGTTTTCTTCCACCACCAGAGCTAGACTTTCCACCTCCAGAGAGTCGCTGGCTGGTCATGGATTTAACAGCATTAAGAGCAGAATCAACAATACCTTGTGCTGTCCTGGGACCTGTGCAAACACATCAATGATCAGACTAAAGTGCAGAACAAACAATAAGGGAAATCACATAGCTCACAAACACAGGCTATGCACAAATTCTATTTTTTATCATACCATTGTAATCACTTGGAGAGTTCTTGTTGGCACCAAAAACCTGAGGTAAACAGCAAACCATCAAATAATCATTATGCATCAAACCTAAGGGAGGTCTAAGAAATTTGTACAGTTGCCTTCCGGATCAGACTATCAGCCCCTAGAACTTTCTACTTGACTTAACATGCATGTTTATCTGTAATAACTGTAATCTAATGAGCTAAACACAAGAAATTTAACCTTGAGAAAATGCTGGCTATTACCTCGTCTGTTTTGCCGCAGTATTTTCTCAATAAATATTGTGGTCACACTCGTCTTTGCCACGGTGCTACATATTTTCACCCGTGGTGGACGCGAGGTGGCAGCAGGTGGCAAAGACGAGGTTTTGCCGCAACCTGATGGGTCCATAGTTTCAGGCAGTACTGTACATTGAGGTGTTATCTTTTTAGATGATTAACATAGAGAGATGGACCTACCTTTATTGTAGGAAATCCACGAATACCATACTGGCCTCCTAATGGCTGGTTTTGCTGATCATCCATATCCACTGCTCCAATTTTGACGGCACCCTAACAAGGGGACCATAAAAGATTGGTACATTACTTAATAGCAAATACACTATAAGGGTTGTTTGGGGGCTTTTAATAATAATAATAATAATAATAATAATAATAATAATAATAATAATAGTAATAGTAATAGTAATAATAATAATAATAAAAACATCAATAACTTGACTTTTTGCACAGATAAGCTTACATGTAAATGTAAAGTGTAGCCCCTTTCCCTCTTCCTTCACTAAAAAACCTTCCTAGCACAGAGTACTCACTTCAAAACATCCTGAAGATAATTTAACTTATCCTGGGGTAACTCCCTCTTAGCCATAATTCAACCCTATCTTTTCTGGGATCAAAATTATGCACTCTCCTTACAGTCAATAAAATTCTTTCGCTGTTAGGAAATCAAGGCAATGCAACCCCTCCTACATGCAGATGACGACTTTCACTGCAATTTGTCATCACCCATATATCCGTATAGAATAATTGTACTATATCTAAAGATACTGAAGCAATTTCAGTTGATGGTCTCTATTTGTACCTTGAGAGCTGAAGCAGCTTTCATCCACTCTGGTGCTAATGCCTTACAATGACCACACCTAAACAATTCAGTTTCCAAAAGAACAACAGGATAATCTTAATTAACATCTTTTAGATAAAAATTGTGACGAGGGGCCATGCAAGAAGGCAGCCTGAACAAAACCTTCACAGGCTGATTTGTCTAATACCTTTTAAGAGAAAGAACTCAGAGATTTAGTCAAAGACATCCGTACTAATGATGTGATGATTTGTGTAAAGTCGCAAAATCCTTCATAGGAAAAAAAGATGGCGGCTGTACATTTTACCACAATACCTTGCGACCCCGATACAACCCATCGGGCAGAAGGAAAGACATATTTTTCCCTGTGCTAACGACATTGTGTAAGCTACATTTGAGGATCATAAGACTGTTCTGGATGTTTTTATGTGCTTTTTAAGGATTTCTGTGCACTAAGAATTATGGACAGAAGTACCAATCATAATCTTTTTTCCTAAGGAGGATTAAAATAGGCTGTCACTTGTTTAAAATGTTCTCCCTTAAGGTGCAAACATTTAACTATCATTTAACTATGAGATACAGGGGGTGTCTCTCTACACAGTTTTTACGAACTGGGGAGAAAGGGGAGGGAAATAAATCTCCAAAATTTAATTTGGGATGTGAACTATTTTCTTTGTGAAACCTTTATTCCCCCATTTCTGATAAACATCCATGATTTTTCATTCCCTGTTTCAGGCCTGACCCAAAAATTAAAATCCCATTTCCAAACTCTAAAATTAGTGCTCATCTCTCATTATATATGTTGTAGGTCAAAATGAAATTCAGGTTAACATGAAATTCCTTTGTCTCTTAACCCTAATTTCTCATGGATTGACCTACAACATATACATGCCTCAGTAACAGAGAAAGGCTTTCATTTGTGTAAATAGTTGATTTCAACTACATTGTAAAAAGCACACCCAATTCCAGGCCAGAGTGTAATTCATACCCTATTGCAAAACAAAATGGTCATTATATTATCTTTACACCTTTTTTGCTCACCTTTAGGTTGTGGATGATTCTTTTTTTATTTTTTCGGTGGGCAATTGCTTATGCAAGAGTTTTTTTATAAGTCAAACACAGGACCAGGTTAGTAGGAAGCACTTGCTGGAATGTTTTTCCCATGGCTCCCCTTGCAACTTTTTTTTTCAGCAGTTTTGCTGTGCAGGAATTACTCTACCCAATCCCCCCCCGCCCCCACCCCCTCAAAAAATTGGTCCATCCCTTAGAGTGAACTTCACTGATTCATCCACAACAGATGTGCGGCCAAATAGTTATCAGATATTTAAATCATAGGGTGAGCTCTCCCAAGCGATATTTCATATTTAAGAGTTAAGTGATTAATTCGCTCTCATTAAAATAACTGTCTTCGTACACTTAAACTGTTTAAAGAAAACTTGAGCTTTATCAATCAAGGTAAATAGCAAAATCAATTAATAAGCTAAGCAAACGAGGTTATAGGCTTAATTTATGCTTCACATAGCGAAAGTTCTCCTCGAAATTGTAGGTAGTCTAAAACTGAACTTCATTATTAGAAAGACTGATTCGTAATATATTATCTTTTTACCAAAATTGCGCGCGTTTGATTTCTAAAAAATTGCGTTGCAAACAGTTTCTATTTTTTTTTATACATAAGTCTTACGTGTCAATAAGGTGCCCCACTCACTGTTTGTTACTTTGAAAACATAAAATAAGGCAAGGCAAGATGGAAAATACGTACCATGGAGCAAAGAACTCCACAAGCCACACACTATCACTATCCATCACCATAGATCTAAAATTATTCGCTGTCAATTGTACAACATCGGTTTGAGGTCCGTAGAGAGCTCTTGCAAGTGTCACAAAACACGACAAAAACACACCTGAAAAACAAAGCGAAATCAAGTTACAAAATCGACTAAAACCTAGCAGGCAAAGAAATGAAGCGATAAACTTACAGTAAAAAGACCTCATGCTTGGAGAATCGCGAAAATAACGACAAAAACTCCACACCAAGTAAGAAGTAAGTTATATCTGACGTGGGAAAATCGAAGAAACTTTTATGAAGCTTCAAAAGGGGCCGGCCTCTCGTGTCTCGCTCTGATTGGTCAATTTTGGACATCAATTCAGATGCATTGCCGCTGATCATTTCATGTATGGCTCATAAATAAAGGCCACGGAAAAAACTCTCCCTTTGTGAGTAGAAAAAATAAACTATTGGATGCGACTTTCACTGGCATCTACAAAATTCATACCGCACTTTTCAAGGGAACAATTTAGTGGAGGTGAGAGTTATAATCTTGATTTAATAGTTCAGTTTAAGAATTGTTTTCCGACTGAAAATCATGAAGGGTGTTTTCCTTATGTTATTGTGCTTTTGAAACTAAAATGTGTGAAGTTGTCACATATTATATGACTTCAACAGAACACTTTATTTTTTTGGTAAGCATGTCTTGGGTAAAATACGACTAGAGGATAATTTCCATAGTTGACTGGAATATGTGTTATCTTTTGACCTTTATTCAAGTATCATGTGCAGTCATCCAGTAACTAAATTTGCTGATAAATAAGTACTCAATAAGATGCCTTATTATTATATTAGTTTATATATAACCCATTTCAAGTGTTTTCGATAATATGGTGAAGATGTTCAGCTTTAAAAATGTTACTTTTGCAATGTTTTATTCAAGTCCCAGAAGTCTGATGTTGCTTAATTAGTACTTAATAAATATACACCATCATATTACCTTCACTGGTCAGATTTCTTCTCAACAGCCTTAAGAACCCCTTACATTTTAGTTTGCGCTTCCATAAAGGAACACTATACAATGTATTTTAATTTAGCTCCTTGCATTCAGCATGATAAAAACATTTTAGGTATTTTTAACCAAGCAGATTGTTACAATAGACAACCATGCATATATAAAATTTTATTATTTTTGTTTTTTTTTTCCTGAAATATTTAATCATAGGCCTCCAGATTTCACTGTTTAGAACTTAAATGCCAAGGAATAGTATCATTTATTTCTTTTCCAGTATCCAAAATATCCTCAGTTTTATTTTGTTTAGTTTAATCAAATCAAAACTACTGACTAAATGATCGATCAATTGGCCTTTCTGTTGTATTAAATTGTATTACTGAAAAAATCACATTAAAAACTAGTACTGCAAACCTGAGTGTCAGCCAGATCATGCCAGCCTAGAAAAATGAACTCTAGGAGATTGCCAATATTACGTTTTCGGCCCTAAACAACATTGCTCAAAAATATTCCAAAATTTTCCCCCAAAAATGTTAAATCAGCCTAAATAAGTGTGGAAAATACACTTCACTCACTTTCCTTTGTATCCGATCTGGGAGATTTGGTGACCTGTATAGGAGACCAGGAGATTCATTCTGTTCTGGGAGCTTCCTGGATAACCTGGGACAGTTGACATAGATGCAGTGTATAATTAGCTAAATAAGATTATATGGGTGTGGCCAATTGTTCAGTTCCCGCATATTATGTTAATGCCACAGAAAGACAACAGAAATAACCAAAGTAGGAAGCTCTTCAGGAAACTATAATTTTGGAAACACACATGAACAAAATGGTAACCTGTTTTTTAGAATGCTAAGGTGTCAGATCTTTGGTGATTTTCTTGTTTTTTTTTCTTTTACATAAAAGCTTGAAACAGTAAACTATTTACAAATATATCAGGTTATTTACTCTGTAAACATTGATCTCAATTTCTTCTTTGGCAAATTGAAATTTAGTTATCAGTAGAGTTTTTCACTTTCATTCATATGGAAATGTTTGCATTTCAAAGACATTTAGGTTCATATTTTAGCATAAATGTGATACAAATACTAGTGTTACAAGGTGTCAGTGTATTTATTTATCTTGGGTCTTAAGCAACAAGTTGCAATTAATATTAAACATAGTTAATTAGCTTTTGCTGCATTTCAACTTGTTACTAACTGGAAAAAACAAAGGCCCTAGTTCTTGCTCCAAAATGGCCGCGAAATGAAAGGGCCTTTCCTGCGTGATGTCTCCCAGCACCTGCGATAAGAGAACCTAGCGTTCGCAAGGTGTTGTGGTTAAATTTGTAATCCTCGTGGATATTTGAGTCATGTTGTCTCTATTGATTCGAGTAGAAAGCAGATCTAGTTAACGAGCGGCCCGCGGTAGTCTCCACGGACATATCAGTTCTTCAGTTTTGGATTTTAATACGCTGCATTCCTTCCTGTCGCATCTCTACATTCGTGCAATGGCTGTTGTCAACTTGCTGCCGATGGTGTAGTGTAAAACATATCGTAAACACAAGGTTAAAATGTCGACGAAAACCTCTCCCACTTCGTCGAAAAATAAAATTATTTATCAAGTCGGAGCTCGGCTCGAGGCGATGGATTATACCCTTAGTTGGTGAGTAGCATTATTTCCTTAGAAAACGAAAGGTTTTGCTCTCTTGAGCTTTATATTTTTTGGAGAACAGCGCGGGTAACTCAAACGTTGTTTGGCGGTTGCATGCATGAATGATTTCTTCTCGGTGATGCTCTACGAAATTTTTGTGACAACTCTGTTTCAAGCATTACGCTGTTACCCATAGTAGTTTCTTATCGTCTTTTCTCTAGCTCTGTTATGTCGTTTTCTGTTTCACAAAATAGGTTCTCTTTGAAATTGCTTAAAATGTTTATAACGTCGCTTCAAGGTTATTATCAGCCACGACAATGATGTCATCGTTTCGAGTTGAAAATATACCGGGAAATTCAGCATTTATTTTAATCACATAAAATAAGAACGGTATGTTTTCGACTGACCACGAATTGTGAGTTTTTGCTTTCTCAAATTGAAAAATCGAACATGAAAAGTTATTTTGAACTCCTCTTTAGCTTTATTTAATTGACCACAAATGTTGGCTTTTATGTTTTTAACGTTTTGGGGACGACTGTGTTCGAAATAAAGGATAAAATAATTCTTTTAGAAAATAATTCTGTTAGTCTGGTACGTTATTTTATCGTTGTAAAGGTCTTTATGTATATCTCACCTCTTCCACTAGTAATATGCATAACAAGAGGATAAACGATGCCAAAAGATAACAAATATAATATGTAAAACTTTAAGCTAAAACTTATACACAGATGGACTGGCACATTTTTCATTGGCCAAATTTTGATGTAGCTATTTACCTTGTATTCATGGACTATACCTTATACTGTGTGTAAACAAATATACATTGTGCTTAGGTGTATATTCAAGATAACACAGAAGAAGTCCAACCTTTGGCTTGTAATCTAACACTTCTTAATGTATAGGAAGATAATATTGAGCGTACATGTACAGTAGCCTAAGGGCTTGTAAAATATAATACATTTGGCAAGATTTCATGTAGATGCTTGTGGCTTAAACAGGAATTTATTTGAGCCATTGCTATCTTCAATGTTTTTTTCCTGTTCCCTGAGCAGCTCATGACAATTAACTTTTTTTCAAAATGTAAGAAAAGAAGAACCTGCTACTTTTTCTCAGGTGGTGCTTTGTATATATCTATTGACTTTTATTTACAATTATCAGCCATCTCATTAGAAAGACATCTTCCTATACCTTTTAGCCTGAGGACTACTTAGCTATCTCCATAAAACAGGGAAGTAAATGTCCAACCTAGAGCAAGGGAAGTCAAAAAGCAATAGAAGAGACCCATAAGAACTTCCTCTTGAGGGCCAGGTTTTGTAAACTGCTTGCATTATAGGTAGCAAATTCACAACAGAAAATTGCCCTGAACTCTGATAGGTACCAGGTCTTTTGAAAAAAAACACTGGACCTTAGCAGAATGCAATAGCAGGCATATTTCTAAATAGTGAGGATAGATCGGTTTTCAATTGAGTGTTGAAAATAATCAGTTAATTACTTTGGTTTTGGGTTTACCACGGTTTGAGATTGGCTGAGTGGTCTACATGTAACTGGTGAGTAATTGGAATGGTTTTTGCTTTTACGACACTGACTTGAAAACCGCTCTACTGGGTGGTTGTAAATTGAAAATAGAAGACCTTGTTTTTGCTGCTTGCCTCATGTCTTGTTTTATAGCAGTAAGATTTATTAAAGTAAAATATTTAAAGAACTGACTTAAAACTGCTGCGACCACTGTGCACTTTGAACGGCAACTACAGTTGAACTTCCGATTGCGACCACCTCTCTCAAGCAACCACCTCTCCTCAGCGACCAGTTTTCCAATACATGAAAAGTTTCCAAGTCAAATCACTATATTTGGAACCTCTTGTAAGTGACCATGACCACTTTTAAAGCTAAAAGTTTGAAATTTTCTTTGTTTTTAACCTCCTGTAGGTGACCATTTCACAGATGATAGAGCGTGAATTAGATAATAAGGTGTTATACAACATTATCGCATTCCTGGGTAGTACAAGAGATGCAAATTTCTCGATGGGAATTACCAGATTTTTTTCCTGAGAGTGACTTTTCACATGAATAAGACAGTTAAAACATGTTCGCATTGCAGCTGGATCTTTCCCAAAAAGTAAAGGACGTGGTTTGTGGGTTATAAAGTGAGTGCTCAGACCCTGCGATGCTCTATAGGGTTCTAGGGGCTCATTGCATAGAATATGACCCTTTGTGATTTTTTATGTTTTAATGTTTTTATTTTTTTTTTACATATATACATTTTATTTTGTTTTCAAATTAAAATTACGATTATAACATGTCTGCGGATAGCTGAGCTAATCTAGGCGGGTCATGTTTACGCTCACTGAGATACATAACCAGCTGTGTTTATGACACATTAGCAGCAGAGCTCTCAATTCGCTTTCACTCTCAAGAAATGATAAAATACAGTAATGGTAATTGTGTGGCTTATTGCCTAAACGTCAATTATGAAATCAAAGTACATTGGACATTGAGTGCCTGACGTGTAATAATTATGTTAAAACCTAACTGCCCATAGAACTGTACATGGAGGTTCCTCAAAGAAATTAACCTTTTGTGTGCATTATTTTTTATTAGGTACTCTGCAAAGATTTGTCGAGTGGATGACAAGGAGAAGAAGGTGCTGATTCATTTTGAGGGTTGGAATCATCGTTATGACGAGTGGATCTCATTTGATAGTGAACGGTTGAGACCACATGGACGGCAACACTTGTTCAGTGAGACCAAAGATGAAAAGGTTTGAGGATAATTTTCACGTGAATCATTTTTATTGATTAATTAGCTGAAACAGAAAAATTGATTGAGTATTAGCCGCATGAATAATTAATTCATGGCCGGACAGGAAAAGAGTGAATCAGGTAAAACTTCGTATTGTAGCTAAAATTATTTTTATGAAAACTCTTGTCACTTGTCTAGCTCCTGGTTTTAATTCTGACAAGAACAGATCTTATCTTTATCCTGTCCACCACCAAACCCATTGTTCTGGTCATTTAATGCTATAGATGCATGTGCTACGCAGTAAATAATTGATTACATAATTGGTATGACTGAAATACAGTCTTCTTAGCATGAAATTTCCTGGTGGTATCTTGTAGTTGGTTAACCAACATGCACCCAAATTTGTAGACCGTAATAAAATAAACTGCTATCCACTCTGTAGTTTACTGGATGAAAACAGACATCCAGGTCCCAGAACAATGACTTTGTGCCAGCTGTAAGTGAAATGGTAATGACTTACATGTACCAGTGAACAAGATGTGATAGCAGCTGATAGCACACTAACTTGTGCATGGTAGCAAAAGGCTTTTATTGAAGCAGTGCTCGATGTTGCAACCGCTGGGGTTGCCAATGCAACCACTTTTTTTTCACTAGCGTCTGAGTCACTTTTCACACTTTTCACTGAAATACTTTTGCTGGCAACTAGATCTGAAAACTTAGGGCCTAGCCAGTCCTAAGGGTTTTTTCCCGAAAGCTGAGCCCTGTGAAGGGGTTTCTTCCATTTTAAGCACATCATTTCAGTCTCTAGTTTCGTATGACTGCATTGTTTGATGTCTTTCCCTGTATTCCCTTTGAGGGTCAATACATGTATGTATCGGTAATGAGGATCTGTACAGGTATGTAGAATTGCCAAAAGAGTAGCCACTACATACTGTGTGTAATTGTTATTGCATTTGGTTTTACTTGTTGTTCATGTGCATGTATTTTCCTAAGGCCAAGTTACATTGACTCACTGTACACATAGTTAATTTTCATTGAGCCAAATTCCTTGGAGAGACAAGAGACTGTTACTTGTGTTACAATGTATCTTCTTTTCAAAATGAGATGATTCAGAGATTTATTTTAAACTGGAATCCTCACGTTCTCAGATTAACTTGAAAACAAACCGAGCAGCTGTCTAATTTGCAGCCTCAACTTTTTAAATTAAAAGATGTTAATGTTGTGTTTTTCCTGTGCTTAATTCATCTTTAATGCATTTCTTCTTGAAACCCTTGCTTGATGAAATTAATGTAAACGTTGTTCAGAATCCCTGTCTTAAAATTGATTTGATCGTAATGGACAAGGCTCTTGAATGCAGATGTTTCATTGGACAGCACTCGGACAGGAAAATCATTTATTTGATGCAATCATCTGCAGATGTCAAAAGAAAGCAGTGGCCAATATTCCAATTATAATTTCTTTTTTATCTTGCAAGCTACTAAATTTCTTCCTTCTAATGTGTGATGCCATTTTAAAACAAAGTTCATCTTTTATTGTTAAAAAAATATTCCCCTTTTCTTGCTGTCCTTACTCTCTATTTCCAAAAAAAAAAACTTCAGTTCAAACCAAAATTATTTTCTTAAATAACTCTTTTAATAAAACTGTTGTTTAGAACACTATTCATAAATTATGCAGATGGCTTTGATGTTATATGTCTTCATGCATTATTAATAGTTTGTGTTCTACTTGCAAGTAGATGACCACTCCTGCTTTCTAAAATATTTTTTCCATTTCTTTGTGCTGCGGCTCTCTTCACTTGTCCCCTGTGATGATCAACTCTATCAGGAAGTTTGCGACTATCAGGTTAAGATGAGTTGTTTTTGCTGTTTTTATCTTGTAAATATATAACCACTACAACTGTACTTTATCTTGTACTGTAAATGATTTTAAAGTAAAATCTGTAATGTGCATGTAACCTGATTTTGCTTCCTTGTCATTAGATCTAACTTTAACAAGCTCGTCTTGTTATTTGAGTGAAAATAAAATTGTCAGGAAAAGACTTTCAAAGAGAGGTTCATCTACTAATTTGCAAAATTATGTATTTATTATTGCCATCTGTTTCTAATATTAACCAGACAAGAGTTTTCTAAGTTGGAGAGCTGTGTGCTGCCTGCCATTATCTGGCTCTAAACAAAATAAAATTTCTACATTACTTCCAATGCTGTCTTTGCTAAAGACAGTCAATGTGAATTCTAACAACGTACATGTACAGTTGCACATCTAATGGTATTCAAACTGGATTAAATATAGTTTAGAAATGAAGGCAGCTTAGTTAATATTCAAGAGCCATGAAGATCTTTGTTTCAAGATAGTCGACAAAATACAAACTGCATGTAAAGTAAAGATCTTGTTCTTGTACTTGTAAATGTATTTTATGTGCTTACTGAAACTTATGGTACTGAGGATAGTTTAGACAAGTACAGTCTGTAAATTGATTGAGAAAGATTGTAAAATAACTTTTGTTTTAGAACTTGGTAAAATTTTGTTTTGGAAAAACATTTTAGGATTTCGATCTCAGCTTGTTATTGTTGGAGGCCCTTGTTACAGTTTATGTTAACTAACATTTTGATAACAATATATCAAAAGATAAAAGTTGCATGACACTAACCTGCACAACTGCCACCATTTTTACATTCTCAGACTTTCTACATTTTTTTTAAAATGGGATTTACATGTCTTTTAGCACTACGGTTGTGTGGTACATGTACTTTTCTTTTGCTCAGGCTCCACTTTTTGATTTTTTTAATCCAGCATAATCCAGATTTAATATTCCTTTAATTTGTTAGTTAAACCATGATGCCTTTGCATTTGACTCATCTTTGCACTTTTGTAACCACCTGACTTCTTTCTTTGTGGACAGTTCGTAATCTGTTCCAGTCCTGTCTCATTCTTAGCCACTCCTTATAGTTTTTTGATTGTCCTCTTTGGTGTATTTTACTACCTATGTGGGCATACTTTGACTGAACCTAAACAGATTGAACTTGTGTTCAGCAGAAACAATGGACTACTTTGAAGATGTCTCGCAATATCAACAATGTTTCTCACCTTCATAGATCAATCAACCATGCTGAATTTAGTAACCATGTAAAGTTTTGTAAGAATCCCTTGCAAATGCATGGTTACCCCAAACTTTCCAATTTATTACAAAGAAATGAATGCCAGGGGCAACTGCTTGCATTTCCCTGTACAAATTGGTAAATTTGGGGTCCCATTTTTCTATGCATTTGCAACAGTTTCTATGAAAGTTCACATGATGCACATTTCAATTCAATTTGTTAAGAATATGTGTATGTAGGCACCAATGTCTTGTTGAAAAGGATTCAAATTGATACATTGTGTTTTCTCTGTATATACAGGATTGGAAGACAGGAGATCGAGTGTTAGCAAAGTGGCAGGATTGTAAATTCTACCCTGCAAAAATTACTAAATGCCTCAGTGATGGTAAGAAGCCCTTGAATACTTTATTTGAGAAGAGTTTAGTAGGGTGCCCTTCCAACAGTAGTTATACAAGAATATGGCTGAATCACTGATCTGCAGGTTTGGTTATAAACTGATAGACTGGGTACCTTTTCCTTTACCAAAATTTTATCAATTCTTGAGAGCCTCCTGATTTTTAAACCAGATGAGATGCAACCATAAATTATCAAATGCTAAGGGACATCAACAAAATTAGAATGCATTTGCCTTTTAAGAAATAGAAAACATGTACCATGTCTCTATCAAGTTTAAGTACAAATCTACTAGCCTTCTATCACAAATGATTGGTTACTGATTGGCTATGCTACTCCCTATATATTCTGATTTAGTATAAATCTACTAGCGATCTATCACAAATGCCGTTCTCTGATTGGCTACACTACTCACTATCTATTCTGTGATAGATAGTGAGTAGCGTAGGAGTGTGCCCTTGTTAACAAAATGACAGCCGCTTCTTGGCATTTTCAAAGTGTCTGTGAAGAGGATTTAGATGATGTTTTGATCAAGTAGTTTATTCGCTCTCAATCTTTAAGCATGATAGTCAACTTGGGCTGCACCCTCATCAATTGTCATGCGATAGAAATCTTGAGCTCATAATCTAATTGCTTAGTAGAGGGTGAGTAGCCTAGCAGTGTGTGGTTGTCATCAAAATGACGGCCTTTTGTGTTTTGGGGGTATCTGTGAAGAGGATTTAGAACTGTTTTTTGAACGACTAGTAGATTTATACTAAAACAATTAGATTATTCACTCTCAATTTCTATGTGTGAAAGTTGACTCGGGCTGTGCCCTCATCTACTAACACACAACAGAAATCTTGAGCTCATATTCTAATTGTTTGATAGAAACACGAGTGGAAGTTTGGGAGAATGAGAAATGCTGTGGGAACACAAGATGATAGGCTAGTGTTTCCACAGCTATTTCAAGCTCTGCCAAACTTTCACAAGTTTTTCTATAATTTGATAGAAATACTGAGAACATGTTTTCTTTTTCTCTTTGCTCACACCATCATTACATCACCAGCTCATGCTAGGTCTGTGTTTCTATCAAGTTATAGAAACACAATTTTTAACCAATCAGCGCATGTATTTTCTTTGGGATATTTTCAAATATTTAATGTTAAATACATGTAATTTCATTACATTCACATGAATTCAGTGCACCCTTTTCCTTCCATGAAACTAAAGATGGGTGCAGCACAGTTTGTTTTTTGAAACTGAACAGTGACAGTCTAATTTGCTCAAAATAGCCATTGCTAAATAAGAACAAGAAATAATTGACATCCTGGAAAATCTGAACAAAACAAAACATTAAAAGACCTGCTTATTTGATGTTAGATGTTGATTTTTGGAACCAGCCCTTCAACTAATTTTTCATGGTAAGGTTGCCATAGATTTTCATGAGAAAGAAAACTTCATGTGTATTGCAAGTGACAAACTGTATTATTATTATCTGAACTTTTAGTTTAACAAAAATTTTGATGTGCATTCCCTGTGGAAACAGGTACATAAACCTTGAACCTGCATCACCTGTTATGGCTTACAACGACAGGGAACTTGAAATTAATAATTTTATTATGTATATAGACTTGTAAATCAGTTTCAAGCTTGTTGCAGTACATTGTACTTGGTTCATCCTAAATCCGGTTGTGAAGCATGTTTTTATGATAATCAACAAGCACATGACTTGTATGTTTTAATTTCTGTCTTATCATTTATTTAATTACCATGTGTATTGAAAAAGCTTTCAACTGAAATACTTAAATTGTGCAAATAGCAAGAATGTTTGCTTGTTAGTGATTATTTCATCGTGTGATTGCACAAGAATTGATCACAAGTGTTTTAATAACAGTTAGAGTTTAAACTCACTCTGGATGGCTTGAATCACAGGATTATGTTTCTACACACTAACTTTCTCAGTGATTATTTCATTGTGTGATTGCACAAGAATTTATCACATGTGTTTCAATAACAGTTATAGAGAAAACTCACTCTGGATGGCTTGAACTATAGGATTTTGTTTCTACCTTTCTCATAATTTAGGATATGTGTAGCTTTGGTTGTTAACTACAGAGTTCTGTTCCTCACATTTAAGGTGCATACGAAGTTCATTTTTATGATGGATTCAAGAAGGTTGTTCACAGAGTGAATATCAAACCAGATAATCGAGTGAGTACATGCGCACTGTACATGAGAATCTAAATCATTGCTACAAGGAACAAATGCTGCAATTATTGCAGTATTAAAAATGCTACAGCTGCGATTTTTTTTCCTGAAGATGTAGGTTGACAATGATTCAAATATCTCCTTCTCTGTCCATAATACAACCAGTCAGTTACTCAGGGCAGGGGAAAAAAAAAAAAAAAACAGGTTTGATTGCTCTCGGGCGAGTGAAAATGGAAGTTTGGTGGTACAATGGGCAAGTGAAATTAGCCCCTGTAGTCTTGTTAGTTGAGAAGGCATAAACATTGCACACCTATTGGGTTAGTGATATTTTACTGGAGGCAACTGTAAACTGAAATGTACTGCCCACTGGGCAACTGGGCAACTGGATTTCAGAACTTTTTTCCTGCCCTGGTTACTGCCTGTTTGCACTTGACTTTTCTAGATTCTCCAACAACAGAATAACTGATTTAGATCTCTACATGTTGCTTGTACAGTATTGCTCAAGCTACCACCTCCTGCCTTCACCTCATGTCGCTTTTCATGTGCATTTTACACAACTTATGCCCAGGTCAAACATCAAACTTCACCTGAGATGAACTTAATTGGAATTTGAGGCGATCCAAACGGGTAAAGCTTGACTGTTGGTTCAAACGTTGACGTTAATTCCAATTTAGATCAACTGGAACATGAACATTCTATCTGTCTGTTTGAGACTTCAGTTGGGTGAACTCAGTCGAGTCAAAGGTCAAACTTATCATGAACTTAATTCCCTCAGTTTAGTTCGCCTCATGTGAAGTTTGACTTTTGACCTGGGTCTTACATGAAAAATGAACTCCTCTCTACAGAAGTTAACTATGATGCCTGTTGACAAGCTTGAACATGAGAAAGAGGTACAAGAAAGAAAAGAAAGGCGTCAGCAAATGGCATCAGCGAGAGCTGAGAGGGCTCGCAAAAGAAGTGCTGAGATTAGTCCTACTCCAGTCATACCCGTGAAAAGAAAAGATAATAGAGGAAAGAAGGGGAAAATGCAAGAGTAAGACGTCATTTGCTATCAAAGTAATTTATCGATAGTTGTTGCAAAGTTTCAGTGCCAATCTCAGACATGAGTCTTGTATGATAAAGATTTGGCTCCTAATCCCTAATCTTGATTAATAAAAAGAACCATTAATAAAAATTAGGAAAAAAAAAAGAATTAATATTTCAGACTTCCAGGTATAGGTAACCCACAACGATTTACCATCCCATCGAAGGGGAGTTCCAATACATACATGCTCAACTCCAAATGCACTTTGTTATTTTTACAGCCAAGTCTTCATCAGCCACATGTATACAACCTGTTCAACCAATTGTTCAATTTTATACCCTCGTGTAATTTCCCTTTGTTCGCAGAAGGGATGATTTTGGAACTGCAAGCGAGTCAAGTGTGTCCAGCCCAGCTGAAATGCCAGAAGTTGATGAGCAAATGGTAGATTCCCAAAAATTGTGAGTGTTGAGGATATTACATAAGGTCATGTTAAACAACTTGCAGAATAACTTGGATTGATTTGGTCAGACAATGCTACAGCCAGAGTAAACTGATATGATGGTTTGTGCTCCACTTTTGTTTCTTGTCTATTGTTTACTCAGCACAGGCTTTTAGCAACAGGCTTTCGTATTGTATGGAGTAAATCGTATAAAAAAAAAAAATCTGATGGGCATCCAGGCATCCTGTGGGCGACCACTTTTTAAAGAAAATTGTTTTCTTTTTGATATGTTGCCTTATAAATTGTTCATTTGAGCAGGCCCTATAGCACATTTTGGACGCCCACTTTTCGAATCCTGGCTAAGAGCCTGCTAAGGCACAGAAATTTCAAAATGGAAATTACATATATTGAACTCGAGAGGACATGTATCCAATTATTTAACATCATTACTATATTATTACTCTATTAATACTATATTATTTTCTTGGCCTAAGCATACACAACCTACATGCACAATAGAAACAATATCTCCTAGTGCTAAATTGAGGAATTATGTTGGACGTCGAGCCATCGAAAGAAAGAAAACAAGAAAATTAAAATATGCTATTGTGTCGGTCTTTGTCTAGCTGTCCAACATAATTTTTAACCCAGGCTTTCATTTGTGAACTGCTCAGTTGTGCATTTGTTTTGTGCCCTTGCATTTCAGCAGAGGACTTAGTTTAGTAGTCTTCTTGAGGAATGGTTTGTATGTTTAAGTTATCTTATGATCATATAGCTGGTTGCTGATATTCTTGTTCTTTGGTTTGTTTTTATTTGAGGGATAGGAAACAAAAAGAAGCTGATGTAGAAGCATTTAACAAAAGTGATGAAGGGCTGTCAGATGGTGAAGGAAATACTGAACAACAACTGACTGAGAAAGATAATTCACCAGAAAGTACATTTACACAAATATTAGATCCAAAAACACTAGTTGAGAAAAAAATGGAACAGAAGATGCCTGAAGAGAAAATAACTGAACGTGAAACATCAGTGGAGGTAACTTCAGAAAAGAAAATCTCCTTGGAGAAAGTATTTGCACAGAAAATGCCTGAAGGACAAAGAACAGGAGGGAAACTATCTGGGGAGGAAAAAACAAAGCTTAAACCACTTGTGGAAATCAAAAGTGACAATAGGGAGAAGCAAGAAGCCAAAAATGATGATAGTGCATTTCTCAAGGAGGAGAAAAAACCTTTTGCTCTTTTACCTGCATCATCAGCTTTGAAACAACAGCCACAGGAGGAACAAAGCATGAAGACATCTGTCACAGAAGAACTGACATCAAATTCATCATCCAGTAGTAATTCTCAAAAAAGTGATAGGGTAAGAGTGAAACTTAAAGATCCAAGCAGCTTTGCTGAAAGGGATGTGTTAGATTTCAAAGCCGAAAGCATAAAGATGGAACAGTTGAAAGATGCACCCAAAAATGGGAATGAAAGTACCATTGATTGTGCCTCTATAGTCGATGATGAAGTTGTACAAATAAAACTTGAGCCACCGAGTAGTTTTCTGCTGAATGAAGAAAATGAAAATAGTAACGATGGAAGTGTTTGTGACTCTATTAGCTCAGAGGTACAAGAACAAACTAATTCTTCAGCTCTACCAACTGTTGCTCCAAATACAGAGGCAAATACTTCATTAGTGGCACCTAAGTCATCTGATCCTTCACTCAAAATAAGAACTTCTAAAGGTCCCAAGATTAAGAGGACACTGTCTAGGGCTGAGCGATTGTCAAGAACTCGGAAAGCCAAGAGTGGCTTATCACTGAAAATGGGCTTATCTTTAAAAGTTGGCACTTCAGCTAAACAACAAGGGACCCCTGGGGTTAATTTGCCTTCAAAAGCAGATACCCCAGGAAATAGTTTACCATCAAAAGGGCCTTCTCCAGCAAAAGCTAGTATTAAGAGTGAGAAAACTGTGCAACGAAGAAGGAGCTTTAAGGGGGGTAGGCCATCATCAATCAGTCCCAGAGGATATGGTTATTCTATGGCATTCATGGACATTGAGAAACCGTCGCATTCTGGCACGAAACCAGAGGAAGACTCTGAAGTAACAGAAAGTGGAACAGGTTTACTGAAAACTTCTACACAAAGCACAAGTTACACCACCACCAGTCCAACTAGCCCTACAGTTGCAGGCACACCTGCTGAAAATCAGACTGCTCCTAAAAAACAGACATACCAAGCAAAGAAGTTTCGGCTCGATCAGATCACTGGAAAACTTTCAGCTCAGCGTCAGAGTGAAGCTAAAGCTGCAGCACACTCGCCATCTGCTTTTCAACTAACAAAGCATCACTCTTCTCCACCCCCTCCCCCAACACTTAGCCCGTCACCACCTGCTAATCCACCCTACCCAAGAGAGCCATACCCCCCACCTGGTCCCCCACCCTTACTGTACTCACCTATGCCAGGGTCATGCTGTCCTACGCCGCACCATCAGCACATGTACGGACCACACCCTGGTCATGGAATGCACCTTCCAGCAGGTCATATGCATCCACACCCAGATTACCCCCCTCCGTCATCAGGCTACATGCTGTATGCTCATGGGATGCATTACCCTCCCCCTGGTCCTTGCATTGGGCAGTGTAAGTGCCATCATTATGATTAAAACTTTCAATACATCAATATTCTAACTTGACTCACAGGCTTTCAGTACAAAATTTCACAGTTCTGTTGTTGTTTCATTGTAGGTTCTTGTTCAGCTGGTGTGAGGCAGCCTGTATTCCATGCCCTTCCTCCTGGGGCTCCCCCTCCTCCTCCTCCCACTCATGAGAGTGCACTGGCACAACTGATGCAGTGTGAGCAGAGGATCCTTCGTGGTGGGCCTGGAATGCCCCATTACAGAGAAGCAGCCCCTCCAGGGCCATGGGTGGGTCACAGACATGGGCCCCCACCATCCCAGTCCTTCATTCCAGTGAGCCATCATCACGAGGACCTTTGGCATGCTCATGAAGGTTGGTGCTGACCATATTTTCCTTATTGTTACTACTGGTAGTAGGGCTACCAATAAGGGCTGTAACCCATAACACCTGGTATGGCTGAGTATGTTTGATAGACCCTTGATGTTATGGGTGAACTGGCCTGTACATGTAGTTGATACAGTTCACCCATGAAGTAACAAGTTTGATACAGGTGTGAGGATCAATGCTGCAGGTGAATTAAAACTTAATGACAGTCCTGAGTAGTAATCAGGAATTAGTAAATGATGCATTTCCATATCCGGTACAGCCTTCACGCTTGACTCCCTGTCCGTCCTTAAAATCAAGCTTATTCCTGCTTGTGCAAAGGATCCCATGTCAAGTTTAGGTTGCATTCTTCTGCCGTCGAACGCAATTATTAGTTTTACTCACACTCATTTCAGTTTACTGATACAGCTACTTACACTTTTTACATCACATATACAATTACTCACACTACTTATAATACAATGCGATTACTTACACTATGCACAAAGCAGCGCTTTTCTCCTTGTTACAAGCACACTAAGCTTATTTACAAGTCATAAATAATGAGGGCCTTTTTGGAACTAAAGTCCCGGAAAAGCCAGGGAATTTTGAAAATGGATGTCTGTGGCAATCATGTTATTGGCTTCCCTTGGCTTTCTTGCCTTACATTGCCTTATGCCTGGGATATTTGCCTTACATTGATAAATACATTTATAAATGGCAGAAAAGGAAAATAAACAAAAATAAACAAACACTCTGTCATTAGGCTAAAATTCAACTTATGTTTTTCTTCTCAGAACGTGCACTCCAAGCTCCTCCTGCTTCTCAAGTGCCGCCTCCTCCTCCAGCCAGCATCAGCCCAACTTCAGACAGCCCTAAACATCCAAACAGACGCTCTCGTAAGAGTGAAAGACCACTCCCAACCAAAGCATTGCCTGCATCATCAGTTACAGGTACGGAAGCGTCTTCGACACCATCAACTTCAAAGGCAGATTCCGAACATGTTTCCAACGTTGATAAAGGCATTACGCCAAGAACTGAAGAGGATTGTGTGGATGTGACATCCAGTTCTGCTGTTTCTGATGCAACTGCAAAAGATGTCGTCAAAGATAAGACAGAAAAAGATGAAGAGTCTCTCCCAAACCAATTGTCATCTGCTTCAGATCAGAAAGCGGCACTTGCAGCGTTGTCTGCTAGTGTTATTGGAGCTGGAGCTTCAAGTACAGCTGCGTACGTAGGAGCAGCATCTAGGGCTCCACCTGGAGAGGGTACAGAAGGTCTTCCAGCGCTTCTTCCTGGCAGGGTTAGTCTTCTGTCTGGTTCTTATGTGAAGGGTGCTTAACTGGGAAATTTTAGCCTAAACGGTTCTTCTATGTTAGTTTTTTATACGTGGGTTTTACTGTATTTAACAGGCTTGAACGTTCGTACATGCACATGACAGTAAAGTGAATGTAAATCTTATAGTGGGCATGCACTTAGCTATACAAGCACTAAGCGTAGCTAGTTTACAGGCATGCCACTGAAACAAAGGAAACCAATACTTCAAGTAAACTTAACATAGTTAAAAATCCCAACTGGCAGGAGGCAGACCAGTTGACTATTTACAAAGCGTGACCGAAGATTTGAACTCAGGACCTACCGAGAAATAAATCTCGCTAGTGGTAGGGTGGATGCCTTGAACCCGGGACCTCCGGATTACAACACCAGCGCCCTAAACCACACGGCCACGCTGCTTCCATAACTGGTAATGATAGTATCAATAGATTGTGTGGATTGCTCAGTATTTTAACAATGGAGAAAGGAAGAATGCTTGTTGTGCCAATAAACGTGATAACCTGTGCTGTTGCTAACAACGATCATATAATGTTATTTTTTCTTTCAGATACGCAAGGGCAAAGACCTAGGTATGAATAGTGTTGTTTATACCACTTAAACTTTGACCTGTCAGGTTAACTTTGTTCGATGACAATTTCCCGACTGCTGTTAGTAGATAGTCTGAGATAATTTATTGTAGCAGATTCATCAGTCGTAAGAAACATTCCTTACAGCTGCAGTTTGGTTGGATTTCCAGTGGTTGTGACTAAATTCCTGGTTGGCCCAGCAGGGTTTCATTAAGGGCCCGGTGGGCACCGGGCAAATTGACGGCTGTGAGGACGAGTTTGCAGGGCTGGTTTGACCATCTAGCGGAAAGTTTCTTTCATAAAGAAGTTCAGTTTGAATAATTTTGGCTGCCTGTGAAAACCAATTGTCCCCCTGCTGAAAACGTTAATGAAACACCTGGGTAGGTGTTTTGACCGAGTGTTTAGCACATCCGGATTATTGTGTTCTTGGGCAAGTTATTTTACTCTGACAGTGCGTCGCTCCACCCAGGTTTATTAAAAGAGTAGTGTGATAGAGTGTGCTATTCATGGTTAATTTTCTCCATTTTGTTTTAGCTCCCAAAGAACTGATTATCGAGATTGATCATAACAAGTACAAGTGCCAGATCCCTGGCTGTGACAAGTCGTTCCGTAAAGAGAGTGGACTGGAATACCACATGAAATACTATCATGATCAAAAGGACAAAACTGGAATGAAAAGAAAGAAATCTGGTATGATCTGCACGACTTTCTGGTTGAAACTTGGCAGCTGCAAAGATCGGTTTAGTAGGATTCAAACGCAGAACCTTTGGGCGCTTTCCATTCAACCAAAAATTCCAAACATTTCGAAACGGGCACAAATGGTACTACTAGGAAAGTTTCCAGAAAATCCGGAAATTCAACAATTTCCGGAAAGCGAACCATTCAACCGAAAATTCCGTAAATTGTGGGAAGAAAGTCAAATGGAACGGAAATTCCCGACAAGAAATTTCCGAAAATTTCGGTATACCTCGCAAGGTTGTCCTCTTTTCTGGAAATTCCGGAAAATGCTGTTCGATTTGTAACTGGGAATATCCGGAAATTCAAACCGGAATTTTTCATGAAATGGGAAGTGCACTTTGTGATGCTAGGGCAAATACTGTAAAACTGATCAGTTTCCAGGCTTTCTTTGCTTAAATTGTTCACATGACTACAGGTGAGAATCTCTTACTTGTAATTTTCTATCTGCAGTTCGCATAATTCAATTATTCTTTGAAATGTAAGACAGGAGATGAGTCAGTCATAGAAGAAATGACAAGTCAAGTCCGATTCAAGTCATTGCAGAAATATCTCAGTCTGGTTTGGAATCGAAGTGATTTGAGAATTCTTTGCCTGCTATAGCAACGTTATATTTAGACTTATTTACCTTTTATTTTTCTATATTGTGAAGAGCGTTTGAGTTTTAGAGTAGTGTTATTTCATTGGTCAACTTAGTCAGTTGGTCGGCCAGTCAGCCAGTCAGTCAGGCAAATAGTAAATCACATTTATTATAAGTCAGAAAATTCAACCTTAAAGGAGCTACATCCCGGTTTGTGCATCTTGAAAAGTTAAGCCTAAATTTTTCTAGTTCGTTGAATCCGTTAAATCGTCCCTATCCCTTAACCATCCTTGTTCCTTTATGGTATATTATTATCTCTTTGGTATTTTTCTACCTTATTAAACTACTATTTTCAGGTTACCTACAATTTAAAGGCAATTTTGTACGTGGCCAAAATAACTCAAAATATCGTGGCTGAGCTCCTTTAACGACTTGATCAAATATGAAATAAATCAGTCACCAAGCAAGTAATCTTCCAGCTGGATTTATTCATCAATCTAAAGCCTTGACAAGATTTTCTTTGTGTTCATCAGTCTCTGTCAGGTCTGACTCTACTCCAGACACCTCTCCAGAGTTTGGCAGCCGTCACCGTATACCCAAGCGGCGCATACACAGGTCCTCAGCCCCAGCACAGCTCACCACGAGCAGCACTCAGCTAAGCAGCCCATCTAGTGTCGCTGCCCCAGCGAGCATTAAATCTGAACCGGCGGCAACACTGGAGCCAGAGCTGCCCGACATGTTTATGTCAGGTAGTATGGATTCAGAACCCTCTATCAATCAGGACACTGATTTGGAGATTGAAGGTGGTGGCGCAGACAGTGAGAGTATTGACCCGGGTATGGTGGAGTGCATGGAAGTGGAAGAAGAAGAGGACGTGAACGGTGATGTAATAAGGTGTCTGTGTAACGAGTCTGAAGAAGGTGGATTCATGATACAGGTAATGCTCTATCAGTCCTGCAAATAACTTAGCCTGCGTTGCAGGCGTAAACGGGGAAGGGGCAGGGAGGTAAAAAATACGAGGGAGAAAACGCCCCCTCCTTCTATCCCCACTCTCACTCTCCCTTCCCCTGTACCCAGTTTTGTGCCTGCTATGCAAGCTACAAATAAATAGCCTTTTGCTGAAGCTATTTCATTTCTGATAGTGTAAGCGGCGTGTCACTGTGAAAGCTTAGAGTGCGAGACAAACTAAAAAGAAATCGAGATTGCTGCCTCTTACACTGTCAGATTGATAATTTGTTGGAAATCTACTGTCAACATCCGAGGTTTCCAGTAGTCTATTTGCACAAACGTTGTCAGGTGGCCTTGGTCGGGTTAGTAGGATTGTAAGGCAAGTTTTTAGAACTTGGCATGATCAACTGCTGTTTCTGGCTTTGATACTTCCTTGCTCGTAAGTTTTCCAATGGCCCATATTCGTATTCTCGGTATTGGACTGCAACTAGCTTGCAATGGAGGTTAACGCGGGGGAATATCATTAATTAACGCCCAAGTCGCTAGTGGAGGGAAGGTACCTACGAAGCCCGGGGGCTGCAACCGCAGTCACATCCCCAAGGCGCTAGAACACCCGACTGGCCTGCCCAACCCGTAACCAAGCCACGAGCCCCGCGTGCTAAGCCCCCTACAGGCACCTGTCACACTCAAGCCAGATGGCATTGGTGGAAAAAAAAATACTGAAAAGACGGGGGGGGGGGGGGGGGGGGGATAGGGAGGGAACGCCGAGAACCGCTAAACTATAATTCAATCCACAACGCCACACTAACAGAGCGATGAACGCACTGCGAGCACATGGGACGACAACACACGTACTAACCAAATATACCGCTGGACAATGTCAGCCCCAGGGCTCTCACGACCATATGACTGCTGCAAACGCTACAGAACGTACCAAACGCTAAACAAACGCTAACAGACGGCCAAGGCACTATCAAACGCCTACAAAAAGCGCTACTGACCAGACTAGCTCCTGGTCATAAACTATGTAAAATTCCATTGAACTATATCAAACGCTACAGAAAGCACCAAACGCTCACAGACGGCCAAGGCACTAGCAACCGCCTATAAAAACGCTACTGACCAGACTAGCTCCTGGTCATAAACTATGTAAAATTCCATTGAATTATATCAAACGCTACAGAAAGCACCAAACGCTCACAGACGGCCAAGGCACTAGCAACCGCCTATAAAAACGCTACTGACCAGACTAGCTCCTGGTCATAAACTATGTAAAATTCCATTGAATTATATCAAACGCTACAGAAAGCACCAAACGCTCACAGACGGCCAAGACACTAGCAACCGCCTATAAAAACGCTACTGACCAGACTAGCTCCTGGTCATAAACTATGTAAAATTCCATTGAACTATATCAAACGCTACAGAAAGCACCAAACGCTCACAGACGGCCAAGACACTAGCAACCGCCTATAAAAACGCTACTGACCAGACTAGCTCCTGGTCATAAACTATGTAAAATTCCATTGAACTATATCAAACGCTACAGAAAGCACCAAACGCTCACAGACGGCCAAGACACTAGCAACCGCCTATAAAAACGCTACTGACCAGACTAGCTCCTGGTCATAAACTATGTAAAATTCCATTGAACTATATCAAACGCTACAGAAAGCACCAAACGCTCACAGACGGCCAAGACACCAGCAACCGCCTATAAAAACGCTACTGACCAGACTAGCTCCTGGTCATAAACTATGTAAAATTCCATTGAACTATATCAAACGCTACAGAAAGCACCAAACGCTCACAGACGGCCAAGACACTAGCAACCGCCTATAAAAACGCTACTGACCAGACTAGCTCCTGGTCATAAACTATGTAAAATTCCATTGAACTATATCAAACGCTACAGAAAGCACCAAACGCTCACAGACGGCCAAGACACTAGCGACCGCCTATAAAAACGCTACTGACCAGACTAGCTCCTGGTCATAAACTATGTAAAATTCCATTGAACTATATCAAACGCTACAGAAAGCACCAAACGCTCACAGACGGCCAAGACACCAGCAACCGCCTATAAAAACGCTACTGACCAGACTAGCTCCCGGTCATAAACTATGTAAAATTCCATTGAACTATATCAAACGCTACAGAAAGCACCAAACGCTCACAGACGGCCAAGACACTAGCAACCGCCTATAAAAACGCTACTGACCAGACTAGCTCCTGGTCATAAACTATGTAAAATTCCATTGAACTATATCAAACGCTACAGAAAGCACCAAACGCTCACAGACGGCCAAGACACTAGCAACCGCCTATAAAAACGCTACTGACCAGACTAGCTCCTGGTCATAAACTATGTAAAATTCCATTGAACTATATCAAACGCTACAGAAAGCACCAAACGCTCACAGACGGCCAAGACACCAGCAACCGCCTATAAAAACGCTACTGACCAGACTAGCTCCTGGTCATAAACTATGTAAAATTCCATTGAACTATATCAAACGCTACAGAAAGCACCAAACGCTCACAGACGGCCAAGACACTAGCAACCGCCTATGAAAACGCTACTGACCAGACTAGCTCCTGGTCATAAACTATGTAAAATTCCATTGAACTATATCAAACGCTACAGAAAGCACCAAACGCTCACAGACGGCCAAGACACTAGCAACCGCCTATAAAAACGCTACTGACCAGACTAGCTCCTGGTCATAAACTATGTAAAATTCCATTGAACTATATCAAACGCTACAGAAAGCACCAAACGCTCACAGACGGCCAAGACACCAGCAACCGCCTATAAAAACGCTACTGACCAGACTAGCTCCTGGTCATAAACTATGTAAAATTCCATTGAATTATATCAAACGCTACAGAAAGCACCAAACGCTCACAGACGGCCAAGACACTAGCAACCGCCTATAAAAACGCTACTGACCAGACTAGCTCCCGGTCATAAACTATGTAAAATTCCATTGAACTATATCAAACGCTACAGAAAGCACCAAACGCTCACAGACGGCCAAGACACCAGCAACCGCCTATAAAAACGCTACTGACCAGACTAGCTCCTCGTCATAAACTATGTAAAATTCCATTGAACTATATCAAACGCTACAGAAAGCACCAAACGCTCACAGACGGCCAAGACACTAGCAACCGCCTATAAAAACGCTACTGACCAGACTAGCTCCTGGTCATAAACTATGTAAAATTCCATTGAACTATATCAAACGCTACAGAAAGCACCAAACGCTCACAGACGGCCAAGACACTAGCAACCGCCTATAAAAACGCTACTGACCAGACTAGCTCCTGGTCATATACTATGTAAAATTCCATTGAACTATATCAAACGCTACAGAAAGCACCAAACGCTCACAGACGGCCAAGACACTAGCAACCGCCTATAAAAACGCTACTGACCAGACTAGCTCCTGGTCATAAACTATGTAAAATTCCATTGAACTATATCAAACGCTACAGAAAGCACCAAACGCTCACAGACGGCCAAGACACCAGCAACCGCCTATAAAAACGCTACTGACCAGACTAGCTCCCGGTCATAAACTATGTAAAATTCCATTGAACTATATCAAACGCTACAGAAAGCATCAAACGCTCACAGACGGCCAAGACACTAGCAACCGCCTATAAAAACGCTACTGACCAGACTAGCTCCTGGTCATAAACTATGTAAAATTCCATTGAACTATATCAAACGCGACAGAAAGCACCAAACGCTCACAGACGGCCAAGACACTAGCAACCGCCTATAAAAACGCTACTGACCAGACTAGCTCCTGGTCATAAACTATGTAAAATTCCATTGAACTATATCAAACGCTACAGAAAGCACCAAACGCTCACAGACGGCCAAGACACCAGCAACCGCCTATAAAAACGCTACTGACCAGACTAGCTCCTGGTCATAAACTATGTAAAATTCCATTGAACTATATCAAACGCTACAGAAAGCACCAAACGCTCACAGACGGCCAAGACACTAGCAACCGCCTATGAAAACGCTACTGACCAGACTAGCTCCCGGTCATAAACTATGTAAAATTCCATTGAACTATATCAAACGCTACAGAAAGCACCAAACGCTCACAGACGGCCAAGACACCAGCAACCGCCTATAAAAACGCTACTGACCAGACTAGCTCCCGGTCATAAACTATGTAAAATTCCATTGAACTATATCAAACGCTACAGAAAGCACCAAACGCTCACAGACGGCCAAGACACTAGCAACCACCTATAAAAACGCTACTGACCAGACTAGCTCCTGGTCATAAACTATCTAAAATTCCATTGAACTATATCAAACGCTACAGAAAGCACCAAACGCTCACAGACGGCCAAGACACTAGCAACCGCCTATAAAAACGCTACTGACCAGACTAGCTCCTGGTCATAAACTATGTAAAATTCCATTGAACTATATCAAACGCTACAGAAAGCACCAAACGCTCACAGACGGCCAAGACACCAGCAACCGCCTATAAAAACGCTACTGACCAGACTAGCTCCTGGTCATAAACTATGTAAAATTCCATTGAACTATATCAAACGCTACAGAAAGCACCAAACGCTCACAGACGGCCAAGACACCAGCAACCGCCTATAAAAACGCTACTGACCAGACTAGCTCCTGGTCATAAACTATGTAAAATTCCATTGAACTATATCAAACGCTACAGAAAGCACCAAACGCTCACAGACGGCCAAGACACTAGCAACCGCCTATGAAAACGCTACTGACCAGACTAGCTCCTGGTCATAAACTATGTAAAATTCCATTGAACTATATCAAACGCTACAGAAAGCACCAAACGCTCACAGACGGCCAAGACACTAGCAACCGCCTATAAAAACGCTACTGACCAGACTAGCTCCCGGTCATAAACTATGTAAAATTCCATTGAACTATATCAAACGCTACAGAAAGCACCAAACGCTCACAGACGGCCAAGACACCAGCAACCGCCTATAAAAACGCTACTGACCAGACTAGCTCCTGGTCATAAACTATGTAAAATTCCATTGAACTATATCAAACGCTACAGAAAGCACCAAACGCTCACAGACGGCCAAGACACTAGCAACCGCCTATGAAAACGCTACTGACCAGACTAGCTCCTGGTCATAAACTATGTAAAATTCCATTGAACTATATCAAACGCTACAGAAAGCACCAAACGCTCACAGACGGCCAAGACACTAGCAACCGCCTATAAAAACGCTACTGACCAGACTAGCTCCTGGTCATAAACTATGTAAAATTCCATTGAACTATATCAAACGCTACAGAAAGCACCAAACGCTCACAGACGGCCAAGACACTAGCAACCGCCTATAAAAACGCTACTGACCAGACTAGCTCCTGGTCATAAACTATGTAAAATTCCATTGAATTATATCAAACGCTACAGAAAGCACCAAACGCTCACAGACGGCCAAGACACTAGGAACCGCCTATAAAAACGCTACTGACCAGACTAGCTCCTGGGCATAAACTATGTAAAATTCCATTGAACTATATCAAACGCTACAGAAAGCACCAAACGCTCACAGACGGCCAAGACACCAGCAACCGCCTATAAAAACGCTACTGACCAGACTAGCTCCTGGTCATAAACTATGTAAAATTCCATTGAACTATATCAAACGCTACAGAAAGCACCAAACGCTCACAGACGGCCAAGACACTAGCAACCGCCTATAAAAACGCTACTGACCAGACTAGCTCCTGGTCATAAACTATGTAAAATTCCATTGAACTATATCAAACGCTACAGAAAGCACCAAACGCTCACAGACGGCCAAGACACTAGCAACCGCCTATAAAAACGCTACTGACCAGACTAGCTCCTGGTCATAAACTATGTAAAATTCCATTGAACTATATCAAACGCTACAGAAAGCACCAAACGCTCACAGACGGCCAAGACACTAGCAACCGCCTATAAAAACGCTACTGACCAGACTAGCTCCTGGTCATAAACTATGTAAAATTCCATTGAACTATATTTAACGCTACAGAAAGCACCAAACGCTCACAGACGGCCAAGACACCAGCAACCGCCTATAAAAACGCTACTGACCAGACTAGCTCCCGGTCATAAACTATGTAAAATTCCATTGAACTATATCAAACGCTACAGAAAGCACCAAACGCTCACAGACGGCCAAGACACTAGCAACCGCCTATAAAAACGCTACTGACCAGACTAGCTCCTGGTCATAAACTATGTAAAATTCCATTGAACTATATCAAACGCTACAGAAAGCACCAAACGTTCACAGATGGCCAAGACACCAGCAACCGCCTATAAAAACGCTACTGACCAGACTAGCTCCCGGTCATAAACTATGTAAAATTCCATTGAACTGTATCAAACGCTACAGAAAGCACCAAACGCTCACAGACGGCCAAGACACTAGCAACCGCCTATAAAAACGCTACTGACCAGACTAGCTCCTGGTCATAAACTATGTAAAATTCCATTGAACTATATCAAACGCTACAGAAAGCACCAAACGCTCACAGACGGCCAAGACACTAGCAACCGCCTATGAAAACGCTACTGACCAGACTAGCTCCTGGTCATAAACTATGTAAAATTCCATTGAACTATATCAAACGCTACAGAAAGCACCAAACGCTCACAGACGGCCAAGACACCAGCAACCGCCTATAAAAACGCTACTGACCAGACTAGCTCCTGGTCATAAACTATGTAAAATTCCATTGAACTATATCAAACGCTACAGAAAGCACCAAACGCTCACAGACGGCCAAGACACTAGCAACCGCCTATGAAAACGCTACTGACCAGACTAGCTCCTGGTCATAAACTATGTAAAATTCCATTGAACTATATCAAACGCTACAGAAAGCACCAAACGCTCACAGACGGCCAAGACACCAGCAACCGCCTATAAAAACGCTACTGACCAGACTAGCTCCTGGTCATAAACTATGTAAAATTCCATTGAACTATATCAAACGCTACAGAAAGCACCAAACGCTCACAGACGGCCAAGACACCAGCAACCGCCTATAAAAACGCTACTGACCAGACTAGCTCCTGGTCATAAACTATGTAAAATTCCATTGAACTATATCAAACGCTACAGAAAGCACCAAACGCTCACAGACGGCCAAGACACTAGCAACCGCCTATAAAAACGCTACTGACCAGACTAGCTCCTGGTCATAAACTATGTAAAATTCCATTGAACTATATCAAACGCTACAGAAAGCACCAAACGCTCACAGACGGCCAAGACACTAGCAACCGCCTATAAAAACGCTACTGACCAGACTAGCTCCTGGTCATAAACTATGTAAAATTCCATTGAACTATATCAAACGCTACAGAAAGCACCAAACGCTCACAGACGGCCAAGACACCAGCAACCGCCTATAAAAACGCTACTGACCAGACTAGCTCCCGGTCATAAACTATGTAAAATTCCATTGAACTATATCAAACGCTACAGAAAGCACCAAACGCTCACAGACGGCCAAGACACTAGCAACCGCCTATAAAAACGCTACTGACCAGACTAGCTCCTGGTCATAAACTATGTAAAATTCCATTGAACTATATCAAACGCTACAGAAAGCACCAAACGCTCACAGACGGCCAAGACACCAGCAACCGCCTATAAAAACGCTACTGACCAGACTAGCTCCCGGTCATAAACTATGTAAAATTCCATTGAACTATATCAAACGCTACAGAAAGCACCAAACGCTCACAGACGGCCAAGACACTAGCAACCGCCTATAAAAACGCTACTGACCAGACTAGCTCCTGGTCATAAACTATGTAAAATTCCATTGAACTATATCAAACGCTACAGAAAGCACCAAACGCTCACAGACGGCCAAGACACCAGCAACCGCCTATAAAAACGCTACTGACCAGACTAGCTCCCGGTCATAAACTATGTAAAATTCCATTGAACTATATCAAACGCTACAGAAAGCACCAAACGCTCACAGACGGCCAAGACACTAGCAACCGCCTATAAAAACGCTACTGACCAGACTAGCTCCTGGTCATAAACTATGTAAAATTCCATTGAACTATATCAAACGCTACAGAAAGCACCAAACGCTCACAGACGGCCAAGACACTAGCAAACGCCTATGAAAACGCTACTGACCAGACTAGCTCCTGGTCATAAACTATGTAAAATTCCATTGAACTATATCAAACGCTACAGAAAGCACCAAACGCTCACAGACGGCCAAGACACCAGCAACCGCCTATAAAAACGCTACTGACCAGACTAGCTCCCGGTCATAAACTATGTAAAATTCCATTGAACTATATCAAACGCTACAGAAAGCACCAAACGCTCACAGACGGCCAAGACACTAGCAACCGCCTATAAAAACGCTACTGACCAGACTAGCTCCTGGTCATAAACTATGTAAAATTCCATTGAACTATATCAAACGCTACAGAAAGCACCAAACGCTCACAGACGGCCAAGACACTAGCAAACGCCTATGAAAACGCTACTGACCAGACTAGCTCCTGGTCATAAACTATGTAAAATTCCATTGAACTATATCAAACGCTACAGAAAGCACCAAACGCTCACAGACGGCCAAGACACCAGCAACCGCCTATAAAAACGCTACTGACCAGACTAGCTCCTGGTCATAAACTATGTAAAATTCCATTGAACTATATCAAACGCTACAGAAAGCACCAAACGCTCACAGACGGCCAAGACACTAGCAACCGCCTATGAAAACGCTACTGACCAGACTAGCTCCTGGTCATAAACTATGTAAAATTCCATTGAACTATATCAAACGCTACAGAAAGCACCAAACGCTCACAGACGGCCAAGACACCAGCAACCGCCTATAAAAATGCTACTGACCAGACTAGCTCCTGGTCATAAACTATGTAAAATTCCATTGAACTATATCAAACGCTACAGAAAGCACCAAACGCTCACAGACGGCCAAGACACCAGCAACCGCCTATAAAAACGCTACTGACCAGACTAGCTCCTGGTCATAAACTATGTAAAATTCCATTGAACTATATCAAACGCTACAGAAAGCACCAAACGCTCACAGACGGCCAAGACACTAGCAACCGCCTATAAAAACGCTACTGACCAGACTAGCTCCTGGTCATAAACTATGTAAAATTCCATTGAACTATATCAAACGCTACAGAAAGCACCAAACGCTCACAGACGGCCAAGACACTAGCAACCGCCTATAAAAACGCTACTGACCAGACTAGCTCCTGGTCATAAACTATGTAAAATTCCATTGAACTATATCAAACGCTACAGAAAGCACCAAACGCTCACAGACGGCCAAGACACTAGCAACCGCCTATAAAAACGCTACTGACCAGACTAGCTCCTGGTCATAAACTATGTAAAATTCCATTGAACTATATCAAACGCTACAGAAAGCACCAAACGCTCACAGACGGCCAAGACACCAGCAACCGCCTATAAAAACGCTACTGACCAGACTAGCTCCCGGTCATAAACTATGTAAAATTCCATTGAACTATATCAAACGCTACAGAAAGCACCAAACGCTCACAGACGGCCAAGACACTAGCAACCGCCTATAAAAACGCTACTGACCAGACTAGCTCCTGGTCATAAACTATGTAAAATTCCATTGAACTATATCAAACGCTACAGAAAGCACCAAACGCTCACAGACGGCCAAGACACCAGCAACCGCCTATAAAAACGCTACTGACCAGACTAGCTCCCGGTCATAAACTATGTAAAATTCCATTGAACTATATCAAACGCTACAGAAAGCACCAAACGCTCACAGACGGCCAAGACACCAGCAACCGCCTATAAAAACGCTACTGACCAGACTAGCTCCTGGTCATAAACTATGTAAAATTCCATTGAACTATATCAAACGCTACAGAAAGCACCAAACGCTCACAGACGGCCAAGACACTAGCAACCGCCTATGAAAACGCTACTGACCAGACTAGCTCCTGGTCATAAACTATGTAAAATTCCATTGAACTATATCAAACGCTACAGAAAGCACCAAACGCTCACAGACGGCCAAGACACTAGCAACCGCCTATGAAAACGCTACTGACCAGACTAGCTCCTGGTCATAAACTATGTAAAATTCCATTGAACTATATCAAACGCTACAGAAAGCACCAAACGCTCACAGACGGCCAAGACACTAGCAACCGCCTATGAAAACGCTACTGACCAGACTAGCTCCTGGTCATAAACTATGTAAAATTCCATTGAACTATATCAAACGCTACAGAAAGCACCAAACGCTCACAGACGGCCAAGACACCAGCAACCGCCTATAAAAACGCTACTGACCAGACTAGCTCCTGGTCATAAACTATGTAAAATTCCATTGAACTATATCAAACGCTACAGAAAGCACCAAACGCTCACAGACGGCCAAGACACTAGCAACCGCCTATAAAAACGCTACTGACCAGACTAGCTCCTGGTCATAAACTATGTAAAATTCCATTGAACTATATCAAACGCTACAGAAAGCACCAAACGCTCACAGACGGCCAAGACACTAGCAACCGCCTATAAAAACGCTACTGACCAGACTATCTCCTGGTCATAAACTATGTAAAATTCCATTGAACTATATCAAACGCTACAGAAAGCACCAAACGCTCACAGACGGCCAAGACACCAGCAACCGCCTATAAAAACGCTACTGACCAGACTAGCTCCTGGTCATAAACTATGTAAAATTCCATTGAACTATATCAAACGCTACAGAAAGCACCAAACGCTCACAGACGGCCAAGACACTAGCAACCGCCTATAAAAACGCTACTGACCAGACTAGCTCCTGGTCATAAACTATGTAAAATTCCATTGAACTATATCAAACGCTACAGAAAGCACCAAACGCTCACAGACGGCCAAGACACTAGCAACCGCCTATAAAAACGCTACTGACCAGACTAGCTCCTGGTCATAAACTATGTAAAATTCCATTGAATTATATCAAACGCTACAGAAAGCACCAAACGCTCACAGACGGCCAAGACACTAGCAACCGCCTATAAAAACGCTACTGACCAGACTAGCTCCTGGTCATAAACTATGTAAAATTCCATTGAACTATATCAAACGCTACAGAAAGCACCAAACGCTCACAGACGGCCAAGACACCAGCAACCGCCTATAAAAACGCTACTGACCAGACTAGCTCCTGGTCATAAACTATGTAAAATTCCATTGAACTATATCAAACGCTACAGAAAGCACCAAACGCTCACAGACGGCCAAGACACTAGCAACCGCCTATAAAAACGCTACTGACCAGACTAGCTCCTGGTCATAAACTATGTAAAATTCCATTGAACTATATCAAACGCTACAGAAAGCACCAAACGCTCACAGACGGCCAAGACACTAGCAACCGCCTATAAAAACGCTACTGACCAGACTAGCTCCTGGGCATAAACTATGTAAAATTCCATTGAACTATATCAAACGCTACAGAAAGCACCAAACGCTCACAGACGGCCAAGACACTAGCAACCGCCTATAAAAACGCTACTGACCAGACTAGCTCCTGGGCATAAACTATGTAAAATTCCATTGAACTATATCAAACGCTACAGAAAGCACCAAACGCTCACAGACGGCCAAGACACTAGCAACCGCCTATAAAAACGCTACTGACCAGACTAGCTCCTGGTCATAAACTATGTAAAATTCCATTGAACTATATCAAACGCTACAGAAAGCACCAAACGCTCACAGACGGCCAAGACACCAGCAACCGCCTATAAAAACGCTACTGACCAGACTAGCTCCCGGTCATAAACTATGTAAAATTCCATTGAACTATATCAAACGCTACAGAAAGCACCAAACGCTCACAGACGGCCAAGACACTAGCAACCGCCTATAAAAACGCTACTGACCAGACTAGCTCCTGGTCATAAACTAAGTAAAATTCCATTGAACTATATCAAACGCTACAGAAAGCACCAAACGCTCACAGACGGCCAAGACACTAGCAACCGCCTATAAAAACGCTACTGACCAGACTAGCTCCTGGTCATAAACTATGTAAAATTCCATTGAACTATATCAAACGCTACAGAAAGCACCAAACGCTCACAGACGGCCAAGACACCAGCAACCGCCTATAAAAACGCTACTGACCAGACTAGCTCCTGGTCATAAACTATGTAAAATTCCATTGAACTATATCAAACGCTACAGAAAGCACCAAACGCTCACAGACGGCCAAGACACTAGCAACCGCCTATGAAAACGCTACTGACCAGACTAGCTCCTGGTCATAAACTATGTAAAATTCCATTGAACTATATCAAACGCTACAGAAAGCACCAAACGTTCACAGATGGCCAAGACACCAGCAACCGCCTATAAAAACGCTACTGACCACACTAGCTCCCGGTCATAAACTATGTAAAATTCCATTGAACTGTATCAAACGCTACAGAAAGCACCAAACGCTCACAGACGGCCAAGACACTAGCAACCGCCTATAAAAACGCTACTGACCAGACTAGCTCCTGGTCATAAACTATGTAAAATTCCATTGAACTATATCAAACGCTACAGAAAGCACCAAACGCTCACAGACGGCCAAGACACTAGCAACCGCCTATGAAAACGCTACTGACCAGACTAGCTCCTGGTCATAAACTATGTAAAATTCCATTGAACTATATCAAACGCTACAGAAAGCACCAAACGCTCACAGACGGCCAAGACACCAGCAACCGCCTATAAAAACGCTACTGACCAGACTAGCTCCTGGTCATAAACTATGTAAAATTCCATTGAACTATATCAAACGCTACAGAAAGCACCAAACGCTCACAGACGGCCAAGACACTAGCAACCGCCTATGAAAACGCTACTGACCAGACTAGCTCCTGGTCATAAACTATGTAAAATTCCATTGAACTATATCAAACGCTACAGAAAGCACCAAACGCTCACAGACGGCCAAGACACCAGCAACCGCCTATAAAAACGCTACTGACCAGACTAGCTCCTGGTCATAAACTATGTAAAATTCCATTGAACTATATCAAACGCTACAGAAAGCACCAAACGCTCACAGACGGCCAAGACACCAGCAACCGCCTATAAAAACGCTACTGACCAGACTAGCTCCTGGTCATAAACTATGTAAAATTCCATTGAACTATATCAAACGCTACAGAAAGCACCAAACGCTCACAGACGGCCAAGACACTAGCAACCGCCTATAAAAACGCTACTGACCAGACTAGCTCCTGGTCATAAACTATGTAAAATTCCATTGAACTATATCAAACGCTACAGAAAGCACCAAACGCTCACAGACGGCCAAGACACTAGCAACCGCCTATAAAAACGCTACTGACCAGACTAGCTCCTGGTCATAAACTATGTAAAATTCCATTGAACTATATCAAACGCTACAGAAAGCACCAAACGCTCACAGACGGCCAAGACACTAGCAACCGCCTATAAAAACGCTACTGACCAGACTAGCTCCTGGTCATAAACTATGTAAAATTCCATTGAACTATATCAAACGCTACAGAAAGCACCAAACGCTCACAGACGGCCAAGACACCAGCAACCGCCTATAAAAACGCTACTGACCAGACTAGCTCCCGGTCATAAACTATGTAAAATTCCATTGAACTATATCAAACGCTACAGAAAGCACCAAACGCTCACAGACGGCCAAGACACTAGCAACCGCCTATAAAAACGCTACTGACCAGACTAGCTCCTGGTCATAAACTATGTAAAATTCCATTGAACTATATCAAACGCTACAGAAAGCACCAAACGCTCACAGACGGCCAAGACACCAGCAACCGCCTATAAAAACGCTACTGACCAGACTAGCTCCTGGTCATAAACTATGTAAAATTCCATTGAACTATATCAAACGCTACAGAAAGCACCAAACGCTCACAGACGGCCAAGACACCAGCAACCGCCTATAAAAACGCTACTGACCAGACTAGCTCCTGGTCATAAACTATGTAAAATTCCATTGAACTATATCAAACGCTACAGAAAGCACCAAACGCTCACAGACGGCCAAGACACCAGCAACCGCCTATAAAAACGCTACTGACCAGACTAGCTCCTGGTCATAAACTATGTAAAATTCCATTGAACTATATCAAACGCTACAGAAAGCACCAAACGCTCACAGACGGCCAAGACACCAGCAACCGCCTATAAAAACGCTACTGACCAGACTAGCTCCTGGTCATAAACTATGTAAAATTCCATTGAACTATATCAAACGCTACAGAAAGCACCAAACGCTCACAGACGGCCAAGACACTAGCAACCGCCTATGAAAACGCTACTGACCAGACTAGCTCCTGGTCATAAACTATGTAAAATTCCATTGAACTATATCAAACGCTACAGAAAGCACCAAACGCTCACAGACGGCCAAGACACCAGCAACCGCCTATAAAAACGCTACTGACCAGACTAGCTCCTGGTCATAAACTATGTAAAATTCCATTGAACTATATCAAACGCTACAGAAAGCACCAAACGCTCACAGACGGCCAAGACACCAGCAACCGCCTATAAAAACGCTACTGACCAGACTAGCTCCTGGTCATAAACTATGTAAAATTCCATTGAACTATATCAAACGCTACAGAAAGCACCAAACGCTCACAGACGGCCAAGACACTAGCAACCGCCTATAAAAACGCTACTGACCAGACTAGCTCCTGGTCATAAACTATGTAAAATTCCATTGAACTATATCAAACGCTACAGAAAGCACCAAACGCTCACAGACGGCCAAGACACTAGCAACCGCCTATAAAAACGCTACTGACCAGACTAGCTCCTGGTCATAAACTATGTAAAATTCCATTGAACTATATCAAACGCTACAGAAAGCACCAAACGCTCACAGACGGCCAAGACACTAGCAACCGCCTATAAAAACGCTACTGACCAGACTAGCTCCTGGTCATAAACTATGTAAAATTCCATTGAACTATATCAAACGCTACAGAAAGCACCAAACGCTCACAGACGGCCAAGACACCAGCAACCGCCTATAAAAACGCTACTGACCAGACTAGCTCCCGGTCATAAACTATGTAAAATTCCATTGAACTATATCAAACGCTACAGAAAGCACCAAACGCTCACAGACGGCCAAGACACTAGCAACCGCCTATAAAAACGCTACTGACCAGACTAGCTCCTGGTCATAAACTATGTAAAATTCCATTGAACTATATCAAACGCTACAGAAAGCACCAAACGCTCACAGACGGCCAAGACACCAGCAACCGCCTATAAAAACGCTACTGACCAGACTAGCTCCCGGTCATAAACTATGTAAAATTCCATTGAACTATATCAAACGCTACAGAAAGCACCAAACGCTCACAGACGGCCAAGACACTAGCAACCGCCTATAAAAACGCTACTGACCAGACTAGCTCCTGGTCATAAACTATGTAAAATTCCATTGAACTATATCAAACGCTACAGAAAGCACCAAACGCTCACAGACGGCCAAGACACCAGCAACCGCCTATAAAAACGCTACTGACCAGACTAGCTCCTGGTCATAAACTATGTAAAATTCCATTGAACTATATCAAACGCTACAGAAAGCACCAAACGCTCACAGACGGCCAAGACACTAGCAACCGCCTATAAAAACGCTACTGACCAGACTAGCTCCTGGTCATAAACTATGTAAAATTCCATTGAACTATATCAAACGCTACAGAAAGCACCAAACGCTCACAGACGGCCAAGACACTAGCAACCGCCTATAAAAACGCTACTGACCAGACTAGCTCCTGGTCATAAACTATGTAAAATTCCATTGAACTATATCAAACGCTACAGAAAGCACCAAACGCTCACAGACGGCCAAGACACTAGCAACCGCCTATAAAAACGCTACTGACCAGACTAGCTCCTGGTCATAAACTATGTAAAATTCCATTGAATTATATCAAACGCTACAGAAAGCACCAAACGCTCACAGACGGCCAAGACACTAGCAACCGCCTATAAAAACGCTACTGACCAGACTAGCTCCTGGTCATAAACTATGTAAAATTCCATTGAACTATATCAAACGCTACAGAAAGCACCAAACGCTCACAGACGGCCAAGACACCAGCAACCGCCTATAAAAACGCTACTGACCAGACTAGCTCCTGGTCATAAACTATGTAAAATTCCATTGAACTATATCAAACGCTACAGAAAGCACCAAACGCTCACAGACGGCCAAGACACTAGCAACCGCCTATAAAAACGCTACTGACCAGACTAGCTCCTGGTCATAAACTATGTAAAATTCCATTGAACTATATCAAACGCTACAGAAAGCACCAAACGCTCACAGACGGCCAAGACACTAGCAACCGCCTATAAAAACGCTACTGACCAGACTAGCTCCTGGGCATAAACTATGTAAAATTCCATTGAACTATATCAAACGCTACAGAAAGCACCAAACGCTCACAGACGGCCAAGACACTAGCAACCGCCTATAAAAACGCTACTGACCAGACTAGCTCCTGGTCATAAACTATGTAAAATTCCATTGAACTATATCAAACGCTACAGAAAGCACCAAACGCTCACAGACGGCCAAGACACTAGCAACCGCCTATAAAAACGCTACTGACCAGACTAGCTCCTGGTCATAAACTATGTAAAATTCCATTGAACTATATCAAACGCTACAGAAAGCACCAAACGCTCACAGACGGCCAAGACACTAGCAACCGCCTATAAAAACGCTACTGACCAGACTAGCTCCTGGTCATAAACTATGTAAAATTCCATTGAATTATATCAAACGCTACAGAAAGCACCAAACGCTCACAGACGGCCAAGACACTAGCAACCGCCTATAAAAACGCTACTGACCAGACTAGCTCCTGGTCATAAACTATGTAAAATTCCATTGAACTATATCAAACGCTACAGAAAGCACCAAACGCTCACAGACGGCCAAGACACCAGCAACCGCCTATAAAAACGCTACTGACCAGACTAGCTCCTGGTCATAAACTATGTAAAATTCCATTGAACTATATCAAACGCTACAGAAAGCACCAAACGCTCACAGACGGCCAAGACACTAGCAACCGCCTATAAAAACGCTACTGACCAGACTAGCTCCTGGTCATAAACTATGTAAAATTCCATTGAACTATATCAAACGCTACAGAAAGCACCAAACGCTCACAGACGGCCAAGACACTAGCAACCGCCTATAAAAACGCTACTGACCAGACTAGCTCCTGGGCATAAACTATGTAAAATTCCATTGAACTATATCAAACGCTACAGAAAGCACCAAACGCTCACAGACGGCCAAGACACTAGCAACCGCCTATAAAAACGCTACTGACCAGACTAGCTCCTGGTCATAAACTATGTAAAATTCCATTGAACTATATCAAACGCTACAGAAAGCACCAAACGCTCACAGACGGCCAAGACACTAGCAACCGCCTATAAAAACGCTACTGACCAGACTAGCTCCTGGTCATAAACTATGTAAAATTCCATTGAACTATATCAAACGCTACAGAAAGCACCAAACGCTCACAGACGGCCAAGACACCAGCAACCGCCTATAAAAACGCTACTGACCAGACTAGCTCCCGGTCATAAACTATGTAAAATTCCATTGAACTATATCAAACGCTACAGAAAGCACCAAACGCTCACAGACGGCCAAGACACTAGCAACCGCCTATAAAAACGCTACTGACCAGACTAGCTCCTGGTCATAAACTAAGTAAAATTCCATTGAACTATATCAAACGCTACAGAAAGCACCAAACGCTCACAGACGGCCAAGACACTAGCAACCGCCTATAAAAACGCTACTGACCAGACTAGCTCCTGGTCATAAACTATGTAAAATTCCATTGAACTATATCAAACGCTACAGAAAGCACCAAACGCTCACAGACGGCCAAGACACCAGCAACCGCCTATAAAAACGCTACTGACCAGACTAGCTCCTGGTCATAAACTATGTAAAATTCCATTGAACTATATCAAACGCTACAGAAAGCACCAAACGCTCACAGACGGCCAAGACACTAGCAACCGCCTATGAAAACGCTACTGACCAGACTAGCTCCTGGTCATAAACTATGTAAAATTCCATTGAACTATATCAAACGCTACAGAAAGCACCAAACGCTCACAGACGGCCAAGACACTAGCAACCGCCTATAAAAACGCTACTGACCAGACTAGCTCCTGGTCATAAACTATGTAAAATTCCATTGAACTATATCAAACGCTACAGAAAGCACCAAACGCTCACAGACGGCCAAGACACTAGCAACCGCCTATAAAAACGCTACTGACCAGACTAGCTCCTGGTCATAAACTATGTAAAATTCCATTGAACTATATCAAACGCTACAGAAAGCACCAAACGCTCACAGACGGCCAAGACACTAGCAACCGCCTATAAAAACGCTACTGACCAGACTAGCTCCTGGTCATAAACTATGTAAAATTCCATTGAATTCTATCAAACGCTACAGAACGCACCAAACGCTCACAGACGGCCAAGACACTAGCAACCGCCTATAAAAACGCTACTGACCAGACTAGCTCCTAGTCGTCAACTATGTTAAATTTCATTTAACTATATAAAGAGATTAACGTCATTTGAAGACTCCCTGCATTAGCCTCAGTTACAAGCCAGTTCCAGTCCAATACCAGGAATACGAATATGGTCTATTTTAAGATGTTCATAATGACGTCAGCAAATGTCAAGCTTGTGTAGTTATTGTATGCTAATCAAGTTGTCACGTGTTCTTTTTTTCTTTGCAGTGTGAACAGTGCTTAACATGGCAGCACAGCGAGTGTGTAGGTCTAAGTGAGCAGACTGTGCCTCCAAATTACATCTGTTATGTGTGCCTCAAGCCTAGAGGTTTAAGAAAAAGTGCCAAATACAAGGTATGTTTATTTAATTATTGATTTGTTTATTTTTAAACATATACAGGCAAAAACTAACGATAGATAAATCCGACGTTTCGGCGACATCTTGGCGCCATTGTCAAGGGAAACTAATTAAATATGCGATTTCAAGGGTAACTAAGAGGTCAGAGTTTCTAATTTGCATAAGTTAGACAAAGACTTTAGCGCGAACTGAGTCTGATTGTACATTTAAACACGGTCGTAATTGTTTAATGAGTAACATCTCATTAATGAGACAATCAAACTTGTTGTGGCATTTTTTCAACACGCTAAAACAATTGCGAAGGTCATCCGGAATCCTGCCTGCGTGTCTACTATCATAGTGATTGCGTACTGACGAGGTCTTGCTTCTATGTCCATCAACGCGTACGAACAGATGGCCACGGGTGTAACCGACATAACCAGCATCGCACTGGTCACACTTGAAGTTATACACAACGCATTGTTGATCAATGAGCTGAGGCTTAGGTTCGCTTGTCGGGAACTCCTGGGCGATCTTGCGGCTCGTAAACACCGGTTGAACACTGGTCTGCAGCTTCACACTGAGATCTTTCAACTGTGTCTTCACGATATTAGCAGACTCCTGGTCTTTAAAGGGTATGACAACCCGAGTAGTGTTTTCTGTCGTAGATCTGGACCGTAATGAGGGCTGGTCAGCGACCTTTAAATTTAGGAAGGTTTTGACGGTGGAGTCAACAAGGTGCTTGGGATATTTCAGTTTAGAGAAAACAGACTTCAGTCGTTCGCACTCCTCAGTGAAGTAGGACCATGACGAAGACAGGCGATGTGCGCGATCGAGCATAGTTGTCAATAGTCCGCGCTTGTACCTATTATCGACATGACTGTGGTAATGGAGAAGCAGACCACTGTTTGTTGGCTTCACAAACACTTTAGTTTCAATACGAGGCGCTCTGTTTAGGAGTTGAGTACCGAGAAAGTCTGCTTCTCCATTACCACAGTCATGTCGATAATAGGTACAAGCGCGGACTATTGACAACTATGCTCGATCGCGCACATCGCCTGTCTTCGTCATGGTCCTACTTCACTGAGGAGTGCGAACGACAGCCCTCATTACGGTCCAGATCTACGACAGAAAACACTACTCGGGTTGTCATACCCTTTAAAGACCAGGAGTCTGCTAATATCGTGAAGACACAGTTGAAAGATCTCAGTGTGAAGCTGCAGACCAGTGTTCAACCGGTGTTTACGAGCCGCAAGATTGCCCAGGAGTTCCCGACAAGCGAACCTAAGCCTCAGCTCATTGATCAACAATGCGTTGTGTATAACTTCAAGTGTGACCAGTGCGATGCTGGTTATGTCGGTTACACCCGTGGCCATCTGTTCGTACGCGTTGATGGACATAGAAGCAAGACCTCGTCAGTACGCAATCACTATGATAGTAGACACGCAGGCAGGATTCCGGATGACCTTCGCAATTGTTTTAGCGTGTTGAAAAAATGCCACAACAAGTTTGATTGTCTCATTAATGAGATGTTACTCATTAAACAATTACGACCGTGTTTAAATGTACAATCAGACTCAGTTCGCGCTAAAGTCTTTGTCTAACTTATGCAAATTAGAAACTCTGACCTCTTAGTTACCCTTGAAATCGCATATTTAATTAGTTTCCCTTGACAATGGCGCCAAGATGTCGCCGAAACGTCGGATTTATCTATCGTTAGTTTTTGCCTGTATATGTTTATCTAAATCATTGTTGATTGTTTATTTTTTGCGTAAAAAATAAATGAAACAATTTAAAAGCCATAGCTAAAACTAGCAATAAAATTACAAAAATAAAAACTTGCCAAGAACGAAATACAAGTTCTCTTTTTTTGTGAACCATTGACTTGAAATTTACACCTCTTGACTTGTAAAAGAAGAACGTTCTGATTTTAATGTGTCATAACAGTTAATTGGTTGTGTTTGTTTTTGTAGAATGATTTTGATTGGTTCAGACGAGGTACACTAGCGTGCATGCCTTTTACGTCAATACCAGAGCCGGAGTATACTGCAGAGTTGAACATGGCGACACACGGACTGATGAGCGACGTACATGATGTCAACCGATCCCTAAGGAGTTTGAAACTCAAATTTGAACTCCTCAGGTAATAGTGCATACCAGGACCGTAGCCAGTAACAGGCAAAGCGACGCACTTGTCTCAGTCATTTTTTCCATGTTTGTTGTTGAAGTCATCATAAACACTCTAAATACGTACAATCCTGGTTAAACGTCTTGGGACACTGCCCTTTTGCCAAAGTATAGTCTTTCTGTCTACTTCCACCTCTCCCCCTCGCCCCCCCCCCCCCCGCCCCCCAACGCAATGTTGATGTTGATTCAGCCCACTATTCCAACATTGTTTTTTTTGGGGGGGGGGGAGGGGGGGGGGGGGAGTGGGCTCGTAAAATTGATTAATGACTTCCCACTTCTAAATAATGCGTCAACAGTTGGCATGTTGTCAAGTGTCCCAAGGACTTTTGGCCAGGATTGCAGGATGAGAATTTAACCATAAACATTGCCTCAGTCATAATCTTTTCATGGGCATTGCCTCAGTCATATGTTTTTTCTGGCTACGGCCCTGCATATATTTAAACGTTACAAACCACCGAAGAAAATGACAGTTTTACTGCACCCTCAAGGTTTTACAGATACAGTGACGAGAAAATAACACAAATTCTATCAAGCCGTTACGTAACTCAACCAGTGTTTCAACTAGAGTTCGCTCCATAAAGGAAACTAAGAGCTTTGGTGCTACTTAAACGCTTTACACTGTACTGTAAATATTTCAGACGCTTTAAATTTTGGACACTGAATTAATTAAAAATTTTGGACGGTTTTATTTACGGACACTTATATTTTGTCCGAAATTAAAATCGTCCGAAATTTTTTTTTTTTGTGATGAAGTAATGTACCCTTTGAGAGGACAATAGAACAAACAACAGAAACAAAGCCACTAGCCCTAAAACAATAACAGCTGCTAACAATGAAGAGAATTACAAGCTTACGAGAGCTGCTACAGTTCTGAAACGACACCCTTTAATTTCATTTATGGTTTATTTGCAGGAACCCAAGTCACCCGGATCTAAAGTGCTGGCAGGGACCGCGAAAACGTGACGTACCAGAAGAAGTGAACAGAACAGGTGATTTAGAGGTCGAGTCTGCAGCAGATGAGCATGATTTAGTGAAGGATACCACACCTACAGGAAACACTGGACAAGGGGAAAGTAACGGAACAGTTTGTAAGGAGAGCAAAGATCACGCGGCCATTAATGGGCATGTAGAGCCGGGGGATCCATCTCAGAATGGGCTCACGAGGGTGAAGCAAGAAAGACCCTCTACACCACCCCCACCTGTGGATGGCCCTGGTGACACCAATAATAACGTACAGGGCACAAAAGCGGCGGTTTTGGACCCTAGTTCAAATGTGATGGCAACAGCACCTGCTTCGTCAAGTAGAGCTCCTAGCTCTTTTAGTACGAGTAGTGAAGCTGAGTTACGTGTCGATGCTGGCGAAGGGAGACTAGGTGTGGTGAAGAAAGAGGAAGAACCAGTGTCTCCGATCCCTGCGTTAGTCCCTGTTGGTGAACAGACAGCTTACATAAAGAGCGGACCGTCATCTGACAAGGGAAAGCCCGAAGAACTGTCCAGCACTAAATCAGATAATTCTCAGCCCTCTGTCAAATCTGAGAGTGACAAAGAAGTTGCTAGGCAACCAGGGCAACCGAACGCCTCAGTAGGGTCTTCTGGAGCAAACTCTGACGCCAAGGTACCTAGTGTTGAGAGGACGCCTCAGTTGGGATCTGATTCACGGGTTAAACAAGAGAATGACACCATGAGTGCAGCGAGTGATAATACGGCGAGTGATGGGAAGGAAGCGAATCAGGAATCGGCGCAAAGCATGTCGGATGACGAGAGCGTGGGAGCTATTAATAACTTGTTGGATGACATCACTCAGATACAGGATGACTTGGAAGGTCGGATGGATGACATTGAGCAGCAGTTGACAGGTGAGATATCAAGGAGCTCAGTCACGGTATTTTGAGTTATTTTGGACGCGTAAAAATCTACTTTTAAATTGTAGCAAACCTGGAAATAAGATAGAAAAACACCAAAGAGATAATAAACCATAAAGGAACAACAATGATTAAGGATGGAGAAGATTAACACCAATTACAAACGACGAACTTTTAGCTGGGGCAGGTGAAAAGATCATAAAACTGGGTCCTCATGTATGCACGCATAGCTGTACAAACACGGATGCACGCACGCGTATCTCGCATACGCACGCACGCACGCACGCACGCACGCACATCACTCACGTCAACGTGCGTTCTTCACGCTTTCGTCTTGCTTATCCAAGCGGTGGCCAACAACAAGATTGTCCACATTTCCTAGTTCATTTCCACGTGGTAACGCTAGTCCACTTATTCCATGTCTGGTAGAGTATTTCTCGAAAATGCCTGTACATCTGTCTGCGATATCAATTTTTACTGTTCATGTCAATATAAGCGACCTGGTTTAGGTTATAAATGTCATAGGATTATGATTTTATTCGAATCGAAATTGTCAGCTCTACCCCCCACACCCCTCTCCGTGCTCTCGGCTTTTATTTCAGTTAGCAATCTTGTGTTGTTTTTGCTTTATTTCCTTCTTTATTCTTTACTTGTAGTCCTTGAAGAAGCTTATGGCCCACCATCCCAGTCGGCTAAGAAAACAGACTTCAGGAAACTTGTCAAGGATCTTAGTCGTGTAAGGAGACTGCTGCAACAAGTTAGCTGAAGGACGTTGCACTGGAGCTAGCGCCCGTGGCTATGTTCAACCCACTTGTTCAGGTCATCGGAGAAATGCGCTGGACGCATCTCGCTTTAACAAAACTTCTTAGAACTGACAGATTCAGCTGCTGTGATTAATAACGAGTACGAGGGCTGAGTTGTCATTTTGAAGCAGATTCTTAGAGCATAAACTGAGTTTGTAAGGGACGTTATCTGAAAGAAACCCTGGACTTAGTTCATGGCTTCAGTGCACGATTATTTCAGTGAGGTGGAGTCACAATTCAGGTCTGGATCTGAAATAACCTTTGGAGTTTTCGACCCCAAGAGTTTTCTGGGCCTGCAATTGTCATTTAAACTGTTGCTACGTAACCGTGACGTTGCTTCATAACGACAAGCTAACGTGACGTCTAACGTGTAGTGCTCGTGGTATCTTCGGAAATCCTTCGGCATGTTCGACGAGAATGCCGTCAGCGAAACATCTTCCGTCAACGATAAAAATATTAATAATCAGAAAACAAAACCTGTTTGACAATCATGCTTTTTTATGGCACTTGATCGCCAAATTCACCTCCGAGCTTATTTATGTGGTCTCCACTTTCTCTTTTTCTGAAACTATCTTTTACCGGGGCATCATTTCTGTGGAGGCGAAATATAATTTGTTGAAAAAAATTGCCGTAATATTGTGTATTTGAAGCAGAAATGGGAGGCGTCCGTTTTGTAAGCCATGCAAATAAATTTTGAGAAAAAAAATTAAGTCATTATCTGTAAATAGTAAGAAGCTGATGAAATATAAAGAATAGTTAAATAAGCAACTTCTGTCAGGTTTTCTCAAGTCGCAAATTAATCGATATCCATTTTTATCAGTAACGACTTAGAAATTGATAATCAAGTGAAAATAAGCGAGGAGAACCGACGTTTCCAAGTCATCATGACGCCATTGTTGCTGTTTTGGCAAGGAGAGAGCTTAAGCAATGACGACGGCGACGCCGAGGACAACGCCTAGTGGAAAATGAATTTATATTTTACCTTCCAATGTCGCAGATGTCTAGATCCGTTCAGTAGGCTTATAATTGGTTTCAGAACTTACTCGAGCTAAATTTGTAACGCCAGCGTTCAATTCCAAATGAAAATACGAAAAATTAGCCCCCGTCGTTCGCGTTCTCTAAAATACGCAGAACTGCAAGTCATTTCCTGTTATGAAGTCCGCTAGATTTGCAAAATAAATAGAAAAACTACATAATATAAATACTCTGGCGCGCGGCTCAATTAGTTACAGGTTAAACTAAAGTTAAGGGAGCTTATGCGAACCACGTCAAGGAAAACATCACCAAACAAAAGGTTTATGAGCAGAACAATGTCCGCGAATCTTTATGCATTTCGTAGCTGCCTTCTGCAAAACAACAACATGAAATGGCCAAGTTCTGCGTATTTTGGAGAACGTAGGTCACGACGGCAAATTTTTCGTATTTCTTTCTGGAATTGATTGCTGGCATTACATACTTAGTTTACCAGGTTCAGATGGTTACGAAATTCGAAGGTAAAATGTAAATCCATTTTGTTGTTAGGCGTCGTCCCTGGCGTCGCTGTCGTTGCTTAAGAGGAACTGTACGGGTCCGCGCCGTACAGAACCTGGAGCAATAGCGACGGCGACGCCACGGACGACGCCTCTTAAAAGCATAGGCACGCTAGGCGTGCGAGAGTTATCTTTTTTGTGTGAAATGTCGGAGAAAGGAGCATTCATGGAGCTGTTTTCAGTAATGATTTGGTTAATCTGACAAGTTTTTTTGGTTTTGATGTACCGCAAAAAAGAAACTGGGAATTTATGATGTACATGCGATGTTACATCGGTCATGGTAAGATAGCTAAATAGTAAGCCACAAAATGTTTGATTGAACAAACTACAGTAATCTGACACTTCTCCAGATTAATGTAGATACCATCTTATTTTCTAACAGGCAATTTGATTCGTTCTTTGATACAACCCGCACTGTGATTGGTGTAACAGGCGCACATGCATAACTCCCTCACTCACCGATCACATAACCCTTCCAACCCCCAAGAGGGATTTTTGCTCAAAAATACCTAAGTCAATTTAGAGACTCTTTCGCATTTTATACGAGTCATAAGTTTACCCTTTTTACACAACACAACTTCACCGAAAATAGAAAGAAAGAGAAAAAAAACCTCTGACACGTTGAAAGTCTGATTTAATTAAGTTGCACTTCAACTTGGTGCCGCGCAGTCTTCAAAGAACATTTGAACAGTTTTCATACTTTTTACCTTTAAAAATATCGGACTGAAATGAATGTCATCAAATAAAACTATTAAACTGCTAGTGAAGAGAAGTAAAAACCGTCCAGAAATGAAAGCTTTCTTGTTTAATATCCTGGAAACAATAGCCGATAACTTCTCAGCTCAAATTGAATTTACTCCCATATAAAAAACAAAAGTGTTAATTTACCATTTGTTACTAAACATAGCAAACATCTCGTGGGAAAGAGTGGTGACGATTCGTCCACTCTAATTGAATTTACTCCCTTGTGTAAAACAAGAGTGTCAAATTACACTTTGTAACTAAAAAACAAAAATAACTCGTTATATTTGCACGCAACAAGAACAAAACAATCGTTACCCGCATTTACTACTGTAAACGTTAGAACTGTTTCGAATCTAGTCTCGTCCCCTCTAAAACATGTCCTAAGAACTAGAAGCGACGATTCGTGACCTGATTGAATTTACTCCTTGTGAAAAACAAAAAGTATCAAGTTACCTTTGTAACTAAAAATGAAAATATCCTGAGAATATCCTGCATACTACTAACTCGCGAACTGTTTCAAACCTCAAGGCTCATCTCGTTCATTTAACTAAAATCCTCAGCCTAACCCACAGAAAATGTCGAAGTAAACCCAATATATGAATACTTCCTCCTCTTTTATAGAAGAATAAATATGGCTGGTCTGAACTCTATCGGGATCAGATCTTCTCACATACCATTTACCTTTACAACAAGAAATTTGCTTGGCTGTTTATAGCAGATCCAATCTGACTGGTGTGACATACATACATCTCTCACTCACTCACTCATCCATTGACCCGTCGATAACATACCCGACGCGCCGACTAAGAGGTATTTTTGTTTTACAAAAAAATAACTCAAAAAGGATATACAATTTAACTTTGAATTTCGCAATCTTCTGGATCAAACTAGATATATAATACCTGCGATCAACTTCCACAGAAAATACGAAAAAGTAGCTATCGTGGCCCACGTTCTCTAAAGTACCCAGATCTTGGTCATTTCACGTTGTTGTTTTGCAGAGGACGGTCATCGCGGTTTGCGCACGCTCCCTTATGAAAATATTCCGCGAGTCCTGTTTATGAAGTCCGCTAGATTTGCACAATAAATAGAAAAACTACGTTACATAAATACTTTGGCGCAAGGCTCAATTAGCTATAAGCAACACTTAAGTTATCACCACGGCGGCAACGGTATAAACAAGAACGCTACCGAACAAAAGGGTTTGATGAGTAGAATAGCTGCGCACGTGCGTTAGAAATCTTTATACGTTTCTTTGCGTCACCTGCAAAACAACATACACCTGAACCTCGCGCGATACCGGTGTCTGCATGTTTCAATATTCGTGATGAGAGGAGTAACTGCTTGTTAGACAAATCGCTTTTACAGACCAAAGAAGATTACATTATGAAAACTTGAAAATCAAAGCTGGAACATAGCTTTCAAGCTTCGTAGTATCGTGAACAAGCGACATATTGCTATTTTGACCCAAAGCACGAACAAATCCATCCGAACAAAAGGGTTTGATGAGTAGAATAGCTGCGCACGTGCGTTAGAAATCTTTATACGTTTCTTTGCGTCACCTGCAAAACAACATACACCTGAACCTCGCGTGATACCGGTGTCTGCATGTTTCAATATTCGTGATGAGAGGAGTAACTGCTTGTTAGACAAATCGCTTTTACAGACCAAAGAAGATTACATTATGAAAACTTGAAAATCAAAGCTGGAACATAGCTTTCAAGCTTCGTAGTATCGTGAACAAGCGACATATTGCTATTTTGACCCAAAGCACGAACAAATCCAACATAGTTTTGCTGTGGTCACGAACTTTTAAGACAGTACAGCGACGCAATTTCACCATCCCATGGCTTTTTTTTTTTTTTTTTTTTTGGCTTTTCGCTTGCATTGTGATACATTATGCGCCCATTTACACGCGCCGCCAAGATTTTCTTGAACTCTGAACCGAGTTCCGCTTTAAAATACCCGCATCTACGATATTTGAACAACTTCCAAACTTGTCAAAGACAAGGCCAAGTCACGGCAAAAATATGCGCACGTGTTGCGGCATTCAGCCATGCCACACCTCCGAGAAACCTGATCTGATCAATTTACCAAAGCTTGCTTTTGAATCTGATACTCAATGGAACACCAGGCAGTTGCCAAAAAACAAAACAAAACTCCCGACCTCCAGCGCAGATTTTTCAGTTAAGCGATTACTTCGCCTTGTCAAATTCCTGCTCAGAGCTTTTGTCTTCTGCGCGAACAATTTAAAATGTTTTTACTTCCTTTGCTTTACGTCAATGGTTGAGTTGTATAGTCGGTTTACACCGAGGATGAGTAGATTTTTGAAGTAAGACAGGAACCTCAGAAGTGAGGCTTTTAATTTGAGTCGCGCAGCAAAGCAAGCTCTAATTTGTCGATTTTTTCCACGGCTTTCAAAACACTTAACTACATTAAGGTAAACAAGTTACATTGGGCTAAATATATAATCGTGAAACATTAATGCGTCGTTTCTGTTCGTCGGCAAATAACAACGAATTGTTTTGACAAGCCTAGGTGAAATCAGACACCCGCAGTGTTAGCTTGTGTTTAATGTTTCCTGTTATCATTTTCAGAAGCATCGAAACGATTTATAAATTAGAGTTGTCACGGTAATAATTTTGTCTCGGCTTAACTAGGCGCCAGATGACCGATAAACAGAACCTCGTCAAGATTATATCACTAAGAAACTAAAAAAATGCGAACAAGCCGAAGAAGGCGAAAGTAAATATCATAAAAGCAAACTAAAAACAAGATATACTAAGATAATCAAGTAAGTGGAACTTAGAAACTTAATTTTAAGTCACTCGCTTCACCCAAAATTGAATCTCGAGAATTCGAGCCTCCAATGGAAATTGGTTTGAAAAATCGGGTAGCTCGAGAGTTAGCGATTCTATTGTATTTCAGTTTCTCTTCTCTCCTATATATGATTCAGCGAATGACAAATCGTTAGCTAATTAACAAATGGTAAACGCCATAGCGTGTACTATTGTGGCACGCGGGAGGTTGCTAAGCTCGAAAGAAGCGTAAGAGTCGCACGAGGCGATAGCCGAGTGCGACTCTAGCTTCTTGAGTGCTTAGCAAACCTCCCAAGTGCATCCATAACTCAATAGTGCACGCTATGGCGTTTACCATTTGTTTATAACATAACATTGAGACATTGGAACAACAGAAGTCCTTTTATTGAGCTACATCACAAAAAACATGTTCGAGAAAACTAGCGCGCGAAAATTCATTCATGACAACCGACTGCACACCAGTAACTCGATAAAGTTTCATCTTCAGACAACTGTGAAGACAGTTTCGCATTTCTGGCAGAAAGGACGTCGGCCAGTACTTTGGAAACAATGTCTGTCAAAAGATTTGCTTTGTAAACATTAGCACACACGTCAGCAGCGTACACCCATGGGCAAATAGTAGACGCTAAATTAACCAATCAGAGCGCGCGCGTTGGTTTAGTTATGTTATAAATTTATAATTACAAATTGCTTTGTAGTCTTTTTTAGTTGAAACTGATACTAAAAACAGCATTTAAAAGCAAGGGATCTCTGAAATACACGACGTACAGGGCCGTAGCCGAGTAGGCACGTACCTCAGTTATTTAATTATTATTGTTATTATTATTATTATTATTATTATTATTATTATTATTATTATTTTATTTTATTTTATTTTTTTTTCGTTCTTATTTTTTTATAGTCATCATAAACATCCTAAATATCTAGGAATAGAATTTAACCATGGACATTGCCTCAGTCATAGCTCGTTTCTGGCTATATATGGCCCTGACATATCATGCGAATACCGCTATCGGAACATCGCTAACGAATTTATATCTAGTAACCTCTGCTGAAGAAGTTACCTAGGTAACTCAGCTAGTGCAACGCACGCGGGCAGATATTCAAGCTACACATGCTTAGTCGACTTTTTTTCGTTCTTATTTTTTTATAGTCATCATAAACATCCTAAATATCTAGGAATAGAATTTAACCATGGACATTGCCTCAGTCATAGCTCGTTTCTGGCTATATATGGCCCTGACATATCATGCGAATACCGCTATCGGAACATCGCTAACGAATTTATATCTAGTAACCTCTGCTGAAGAAGTTACCTAGGTAACTCAGCTAGTGCAACGCACGCGGGCAGATATTCAAGCTACACATGCTTAGTCGACTTGCAAATTAGTACCGCAGCTTTATTGACAAGCAAAAGTAAGGGGAGAATGTGACCAATATTGGTTCTAATTTTCAAACTATTTCTATAAGTGTCGCAATTATTACTACTTGGTTATTTTTATACATTTCTTTTTTGGTCTCCTTACAGGCCTTATTTTGGTATGTGTTAGTTGCATCATTCCTGCAGCTGATACTCTTGTGTAAGAGCAGTAACCTACTTCAAACCCTGGCCAAACGATCGCAACATTGCGGTTGGGCGCAAAATGTGAAAATGGTCAAATTTGAGCCAACAGCACCCAATATGCCCCAAGACGTCGCATCAGGATAGCCAAACGCGGGCAACATGTTGCGCCCAACAATGTTGCGATATGTTGCGTTGAAATGCTGCGATCGTTTGGCCAGGACTTCAGTCCGTTAGCTAAATCAACAAATGCACTTCTCAGCCTTATTTGATTTAGGGTTATTTCTGAAGTTTAATCAAGTGCTTAGACTGATTCGGACATGATTCAAAAGCAGTGTATCATGCAAACACTATCTGTAGGCTCATGTTTGGAGCACGCTTTTCAAAATGGGACAAAAAAAACGCCAGGAGGTTCGAAACTGAATTTTATCACTGAGTTCCACTAGCTCGTAACTTGAGTCATGCTCATTGTACTAGCTTATTGGTGAATTCTTTGAAACTGGGCTAATTCTCTTCTAGTCGCTTTTAAACAAATTAATGTCGATAAGGTTAATAATTCTGTTTTTGTTTCTTGATCCACGCCAGCCGGGTTTATTTTACAATTGAAATCTGCCCCATGTTTCCTTATTGTACTTGAAGGTAACGACCAAAAATGCTTTTTTGATAGAGTTCTTCTTGATCAGTATTGTAAGCCTTACTGTTGGAGCGGAAGACGCTTATGAAGCGAGCACCATTATACATCGTGGAATTGGCAAGTTTGGAGAGCACTCAAGGAAACTAGAGTTGTTCGAGGCTATCGCCTGCATCAAACAACTCTTACGCTTCGGTCTTGCAGTCCAAACCTCACTCCTGCACCGTATATCCTGATACGACACGCTAAAGCATAAATCAAGAAATTGTTAACTGCCTGCTTTGTCAGAGTCATGCAAAGTGATACAGAATATATTAAAAAAAAAAAAAATGGTTACCTGAACCACACACATGGCTGTTGTTCAACAACGTGTTTTTTTTTTTCCCCTTTTTTCACGGCCGTACTGTTCGTTAAAAAAAAAAAAACTTTTGTTTAAGCCTAAAAGCAACGTGGCCTGTGATCGAGAGTAGCTCAAATGATCTGTAACTCGATACGCACAAACTCGGGTTCCATTTAAGACATTTAACGGCACTATCATGAGAGGACTTGGAAAGGTCAGAACAAAAAAAACGTATTTTCATTGATGAAAACCTAAACATATTGGTTTTGTTTTGTTTAAAGAACTGGTGTTCAAGGTTCTGATGTCAACTGAAAAAGTTTGACGCCCTTTTTCAAATTCTGTCGCCGTGTCAAGGTGAAAATCGCCAAAATAAAACATCCGTCTCAATTACCTCTCCCTTCAACAATTCACCTGATAACTTTGTTTTGGTGAGTTAGGAGCATTTAGTTTACGAGCGAGAGCGTTTATTTTTTGTAGAAAATCTACAAGCGTTCTATGACGAATGCCGTTCTCTGATTGACTACACTACTCATTATCTATTCTGTTGTAGATAGTGAGTAGCGTAGCAGTGTGCGGTTCTCAGCAAAATGACGGCCGCTTCTTTGCGTTTTCGAGGCATCAGAGAGGAGGATTTACTTGTTAATTTAGTTTTGAGCGACAAGTAGATTTATACTAAAACAATTAGATAATCTGCTCTCGATTTCTATGCGCGATAGTTAACTGGCCAGGGCTACGCGATAGAAATCTCGACGGAGCTTTTGATCTCATTATCATATGCTACATAGATTTGCTCTGCATTTTAACATGAATACCTTGTGCAGAGATATGTATTAGCACACCAATTCAACATCCTGTTATCAACGTGCTTCACTTTATTTAGCGCCACTTATCTTAAGTCGTTACTTAGAATGTAGTAAAGGAGATTGGACTGCTAATTCAAAGTAAACGCGCACTGCAACTAGTACTATATCCCAGATTGGAGTCTAGAGTTTTCTTACGAATGCTAAATCATTCCAAATTGTTCTGATTTTTCTGATTTTGTGTGGTTCAGAGACCAACCCAAATTAAATAGGATTTTTAATTTTTCTTCTTTTTAATCAAAAGCTTCATCAAAGCACTTCCGCTTTAAACTGATGGCAGGTATTTTTCAACAATTAGCGTTTAAAATCCGACGTCACAATCAGATCTAGGTGTTAAAGTTCACTTGAGAAAACTAATACATCAACCTGATTCAGAACAAACACGTGTTATTGATCGATTTCTTACGATTTACATTTGATTAACAACAATATTAAAATCTCAAGCTCTGGCTACATCTAAGATATTGTTCAAAATTGTGCTGAAAGGAAGTGCTTTTTGAACTGGAGCGCTTTACATTTTATGTTATAATTTAGATTTAATTCTCCTTAAAATCCATGGTCATTGTTTACGCGTGCTATCTGGAAGATTGACACATGTCAGCTGCAGCAAGGCGTACTAACTCAGTCAATCACAAATCGCACCGGATAACCCAGGATACAGAAACTGAAAAACTATTAGATTGTTTTAGTTTTTAAAGTATTAGCTGAGCACGTGGAGTCTCTGAAACTTTTGCGGTGAAACTGAAAAACTGCCAGACAAACAGTGCCTACGGCTTGTAATTAAAACAGCACGAATGCTTCATTTCAACTGCACAGGAAATGTTCCAGAATAGTTGCGTATGATTATTCCCGTGAAAAGGTGAAATATGGTTCTTCCTGTCTGCAGAGCAAATGCGTGACCGACTAGATTTGACTACACTATTTTTGTATTCTGACAAGAGGAGCGGAACCCAAGAAAAAAAAAGTTAGAAACTCAGCAATTCCCTTGTTTGTCTATTTCCTGTTTGGCGACTGGTCACGTGATCCAAACATATAAACACACACGACCCCTCTAACGAGATTTGTTAATTGTACAAGCTTGTTATAGCCGTTTTTTCTTGATATTTTTATGAGACTATTCAAGTCACGTTGTCTGTATTTGTTAGTCAAGAGTTTAAGAGAACGAGAGAGAAAAGAGAGAAAACGATTGAAATTGTCCCGTCTACTTAAAATTTTCCAAGTGGCTGTCGCGCCTTAAATTACCCTGCAAGGGAAACCTCAGAAACGGTTGGCTTAAGATTAATTTAATTGATCAACTGATGGACATTGTTAAACTTGCATTGTTTGGGAGAAAAAAAATATCCTTGGCAGTGTTGCTTTAATTTAGCTTCCAACTGAAACGTAACTGGAGTGATATGTACAGAAACTAATTAAACGGTTGTTTTCACAGACCCACGCTGCGCTTCAAAAGCCTTGCAGAAGATGTAAGCAATTTCTAAAAAAATTAAAAGGATCGAAACTAGTCTGGTCTTATCAGTCCGCCGTCATGTACCGTTAAATATCCTTCACACGTAATTAAATGACGACAGTTGTCAGGTTTGTATGGGGCGTTTTGCCAGGGGTAAGTCCCAGCTGATTGGTGGATGTTGAGTTAAAAGACTTGGTACAGGTCTATATCCACGCCTATACAGATCAGAGACCATTTCACGTGGAGTGCGTGCTTTCGAGGAAAAGGGTAAGTGGTTTATAATGTTTCGTTGTACTATTACTTTGTTCAAACGATTTCCTTTCTGAGAAGTCGAAATGTATGCAACCACACCTTCATGACCAAAACGCACACACAGTCTATTTTCATTATCAAAGCCATTTAAATATCCAGACGACAGTGCGTTGAGAATATAAAATTGCGATGCGCGACTCCGATGACACGCTCGACATGAAAGCAGAAAAATGTTATCGGTAGTTCTGTGCATTTAATCTTTTAAATGGCAATTTATCGTTCATTTAATCAACAGTTTTAGATGTGAATTGTCTTCGTCAGACAATGCATAGGAAAAAACTTCGGTTACGAGACTGGCTTGTACAAAAGATTAACGAAGGAAAGTATGGCTTGAGATGGGTGGGAGACCCAAAGGAGAGAACCTTTCGAGTACCGTGGAAACATGGCAGTCGGCATGGCTGGAGCGTGGACGATGCTGCTCTGTTTCAAGCATGGGCTTTGTACACTGGCAAATACAAGGAAGGAAGGGATGATCCCGACCCTCGAAAGTGGAAGACGAATTTCAGGTGTGCGTTGAATGCTTTGCCTGATATTAAAGAGATAAGGGGAAAGAGCTGTCCAAGGGGAAAAGATGCTTTCAAAATATACAGGATGACGAGGCCATTTCGCGGTAGAGGTAGGTGAAGTACCGTAACATGCGGTAGAGAATTTAAGTCCTTCTCGCAATGATGACATTGAATTGAGTTCATTAGAAACAGCAATCGATAAGAGGACCACTGTGGGTCATGAAATGGTTTACTGAAGGAAAATTCGATAGGGACAAATAAGACCCAATCATTGTTAGATAACAAGAAGTCGTTTAGATACGTCGCTACAATTCACCAGCCTTGAGTCAAGTCGTATTCTGAATGCTATTACTAAGACTGAGATGAAATTTTAAATGGATAAATAGTATCTATCGACAGGTTCCCAATTGAAACCACCACGTGGATATTAATGGCACATTGATGGATTAGCGATTCCCTCATGTTTGAAAAACTAATGGCCTGCTCATGCTTGTGGCCGTAACTCACGAAGACATAATTTATACCACACTGCTTTTTCGGTCGCCTCGCCTTAAAAAAATTGAGGCCTGCGTGCTTGTAAATAAAGCAGAGGATTTCAACCTGCTTTAAGTCCAAGGTCTTTTTGAGCAATTGTAGTTTTATGATATGGAAACTGGCGCAAATGAGTTTGGCATGATGAGAACTAGCGATTACATGTATTCTTCATTTAAGTGTATCTTGGCGTTTCATTGATCGAGAACCTACAAACTAAAGTTAGTTGTGCTGAAAGGTGTTAATTGGCTTTCTAAACACAGAGAAAAACCACATGCTAGCCACAACTTTATTTCAGTCACGAAGACTCTCTAATTAACCCATGTGTGTTCCATCCATAAACATTTTTCAATACAAAATGCTGATCTCTTGAGAGAGCTGTGTCCACTCGCTGATTTTACATTTTTTACCAGAAGGTGCATGTTTATCTAAATTCTGACCTTGCTAGTAAAACTGCGAAACTCAACAGGAAAGCTGAACCGCTGATGGTCAGAGTTTCCTTGTCAAACAGGTTCATTCGCGTTTAGAATAGCTTGAAATTTAAGACAGTCCAACTTTCGATCATTCCCTTAATACTTGCCTGTTGAATTGAGCATTCAACACTGCCTTGAAACAATTCTGTTAATTCATCAAAATGGGTTATTGGTGAGTTGTTTATTTTACAAATAATTAAAAGACATCAGATGAAGAAGACGATTTCTACATTACAAGTTTAGGACCGGATCAGTGGCGTGGGTAGCTCGTTCTTTCGCTTTCGTTCGTCACTGGCGTGTTCATGAATAGGTAGACATAACAAAAAGAATGGCAGTCGACAGCACACATCACATCTCCATGTTTAAGACTGTTGTTAAAATCTTATGATCATGACGTTGTCATGATTGCGAAATAATTACTCGATTAAATTTCGAAACACAACTAAAGCATCTAGGACCAATATCATATCCGTGAACATGAACAAAGCATCAAGGAAACACACGGTTCTCTTCGCAGCAGCTTTAGAAAACAGACTTTTAGCTGTATTTTAAGACTGATTACCTCGTAATAATTAACAATAATTAATATATAATCATTAATAATTATATAATTGTAATAATTATATATTTTATTGATTTATAATTATGCCGTAGTAATTATTATCAATATTACAATTTAATTTGTTACTTCCTCATATATATTTGCCGCACACGAAGTTGGAAAATAAAATGGAGACTAGAAAGGCGAAGAGAAGTTAAAGGCTTCAGACAATACTTTCTAGATAATTTTTATTAATACGATTAGTTAGCTCTCTGGCATCAAGTACACAGTACTAATAGTTTGTAGAAATACATGTTTCTTTTCTTTCATTCTTTCGTTAGCAACGTTCAGAAAAGACAAGGAGTATAATACCAGAATCGAACAAATTACAGTACTTGTCTTACACCTTTTAAACATGTTTTTAGTCAGAGAAAAATATGAGCTCGGGCTGAAAATGAACGACGTTTACCATCCAGCGAAAAGGACAGCAAGAGGGCTGTGTTGCTTTGTAGCGATCATTCATTTGGGTGTTTAAAAGACCTATGCGATTAAGCTTTAAAAGTATTGACCTCGAAAATTTATCGCAGATTTTCGATGTAAACCGACTTGGTTTATTTGTTTTCCTAGATCACCATCCACCTTCCCTTCCAGTTGGCCAAGCAGCAGAGATCCGCAGGAGAGACCCATTTCAAGCTACAAGGCCTTTTAAGGAAAGCACTTTCCCTGTAACAATGCCTTACTTGGTGAGTTTGAGTAATATAAGAAATAACCTCAAATCTATATATTTATCTTTCATTGAGTAAAACACCAAAGATATGATATAAACTGGATTTCAACAAATCTCCTGTCACCATATAAAGAACTGAATGAAATGAAATGAAATGAAATGGGTGCACTAGAGAAGGAAATCTTTATGAATTAGCGCCATACGTTCCAAGCTCGGACATTATTTGATACTTTCACTCTTGTATAATGTTATCATTCCACTGGCTTGCCCGCTTATTCACATTCAAACATAACAAGTCTTGATGGCTGAAATATAAACAGTCTTCTTCTAAGAGATTCAGGTATTTGGCTTGTCTTATGCCAAAGAGTTTACTTTATTTTCTTTTCCATTTTTTTGTTGATTCGTTGGCACTGAAAAAAGAAACCAAACAAATATCATCGACGCAGTACCTGTACGTGATGGGATCATTAAAATTTGGGCAACAACTGCTGCCTTTTGGGGAAAATAAAACTGTTTGTAATGTCTGCAGAATATTTCCTTTCTTCAGTTGTCAGATGTGTCCACATTATACATCAGCTAAAGTTCATTTATGATCTTGTCTCTTAACAAATTAACAAGAAACCAGTTTACTCAGGTTTTACCACATTGCTGCTAAGCTAAATGCATTTGAAAGATTGATAAACTTTACTGAATAATGGACAATAAGGGGAAAACCATTTGAATTTTTTTTTTCCATAGGAGTTATTATCAGAATGGGCATCCTATTTTATATAATAAAACAACCCTTTGGTGCTCACCTAACCCAAAACCATACTCGAATCAAATTATCATATACAACGAATGTCTTCCTGGTCAGGGCTGGAGTTTTCACACACTAGAAGAATGGATGTTACTCTGACACTGGAAATTTCGGTTGGAAACTGGTTATATCATGAGAAAGATGAATTATGCCACGAGCATAGTTTTATTATTTATGAATAAAAGAAATTTACCCGGCTAGAATGGACAGCTGTCTAAAGCTCTTCGATTTGATCTCACTGTAGACCTCACTGTAGGTTTGCCAGTAACCTAAACCGTGATTCCACCTGACGCGGCAGTGCCGTAAAATCCCAGATATTACACCATGATCAACGTTCCTGGTTTAATATTATCGCGTAAATTTGCTTTCCAGCTCTCATATAGACCAGACAACATGAACAGCAACAAGCGTTGTGTAAAGTGACCATTAGTCTACCATTTATAACTGAATGAGGCGTTGTTTACAAAATATAGCCACATTTAAGTGAATGGTTAAACAAATATATATTAGAGAAATTAAATGACACTATTTTCGGCCTTTAGAGGATTCCACCTCATTGTATGAAATTTTGGCGACACGTTAAGTTAACGATTTTGAAAAACCGTTATTTAGCAACACTTTAATTTAGCGATTTTTCGTAAATTTGGAACATAAGTCACTCAGTGTTTGCGATCTCACGAACTGAAACTTTCACGAATTAAGGTATTAAAAAATTTTACGACGACTATAGAACATTTATGTGATAAAATCATAAACTTCAATAGCTTCATTCAAATCACAATCATACAACGTTTGGCAACTTAATTAATTTTGAACGAAACAAACGAAACTGCAACTGTAATGTCCTATCTTAATGCTGTCCTGACTCATATTTGCATTGTCACGAAAAGTCAAAGCTCCTTTTACGAGTACCTAACCATCAACATTCTAACGTCACCGATCAGGCTCGGTGGATTACTTCAAATGGATCAACAGGTGGCAGTGGTTTGTCTCTGCTGGCAATTTCTTTGACTCACACCGTTGAGAATGCATTTCCTTCCTTCAGCGCCGGTCAGAGAGTCGTATTAATGCGACCAGCCAGCTTGCTTGAATTGGCTTCATTACTGACATCCTGAGATCAACCTCTTTGTCTTCAAAGCTTGTCCTACTGTCTAACTGCCTTTTGAACCTCTCCCGGTTACCAGGTGGTAAATTTCTCTTTGGAGAATTTCTTAGCCTGGTCATGAACTGATTGTGTGAAACTGATCACATGGCGGGATTTCATTTTTTACTCACTTTAATTTAGCTACGATTTGAATTTAGCGACACTTATATTAATTTTGATGCATTTTAATTTAGCGATTCGTAGAATAATCGCTCAATTGGCTAAATTAAAGTGTCACCAAAATTTCATGTAATAAGGTATTTGACACCAACTGCTCTCCAAATTGAGGGAGATTGAATTGAAGATTTCAAAAACAAGCAAGAAGTGAATAAGAAAACCTCAGAAGCAAAACCGTAGAGGATGAATATTGCACGAGTTCGACGCTGACATGTTGTTTTCTACAGCAAGGACGATTTCTCGGAAAATTTGGTCTGTAACCGTTTGGAATCCGCTGTGTAGCACAGATCAAATTTCGAAAATAAATACATAAATTTAAAATCCTTTTGCCTCTTCACTTTGTTTCTGTTAAAAGCTTAGAACTTACTAAGTTCTTACTAAGTAAGAACTGAACAGGAAAACATCAGAAGCAAAACCGTTGAGTGTGAATATTGCACAAGTTCGATTCAGGCAGAGATTTCGTTTTCGTTGCAAAGATAGTTTCTCGGAAAATTTGGTCTGTAATTGTTTGGAATCCGCTGTGTAGCACAGATCAAATTTCAAAAATAAATACATAAATTTAAAATTATTTTGCCTGTTCACTTTGTTACTGTTAAGAGCTTAGAACTTACTAAAGAAATAAAATAGCAGATATTTCACTCGATTTCAATATCATTTCGTGACATCCGGCCTAAGATAGCGTGACCAAGCCGAAATCAAGCTTTACTTTTTATAGTTTCTGACAACTTTCGAAATCCACAATACAAAATGCTTGCCATTGCTATAAATAAAAGAATTATCCATGTGACTGAATATATGAAAGGAACTGTTGTATCGAGGATTAACAAGTGAATGCCACGAATTTTACGATGTACTAAACCGAGAATTTTGGTCACAAACGGACGGTCTTTTGAATATTACAATGTAAACTGACGGACCTCAAGTTTGTGAGATTTAGCAACAGTGGCCAGTGGCTGTGGTTGTTCCGCGTTTGCCTGACATAAAGGGCGGCACACACGACAGGGCTAGCCCCTACGACTAGTCCCTGCAACAAATCGCGGGGACAAGTCCCATCGTGTGAACTGGCCATTTTTGCTTCAAAATCTAGTCGCATGGGACCAACTTTGGTCCCACGAATTCAAACCAGTCCCACGAATAGTCCCACGAATTCAAACCAGTTTGAATTTTTGGGACAAGTCCCTGCGTCCTGTTCCTCAAAACGCTTCGTGTGAACTGTGCGTGGGACAAGTCCCTGCGACCAGTCCCCTCGTGTAAACTCTACAGGGGACTACAATTGTAGTTGCAGGCGAGACTAGTCGCAGGGACTTGTCCCCTCGTGTATGCCGACCTTAATGGCAGCCTTCTTCTTTAAAAACAGTACAGAAACTTTAAACGAACTCGCCGTTTTAACCTGGTTTAAACGAAGTCTGGAAAACTGCTTTTAAATATATCAACGAACAAACTTCCCTAACAAAACACATGACAAATTTTTTTTCTCTAAGCATCAACTGTCAATTGTTAAATGACATCCGTGATTTTAACTCGAACAAGTATTAAATGTTCGCGAATTAACAAGGTACTTTTCCCTAAAATCGATTTTTCCCTTTTCAAAACCTAGCATGTCACCTGCTCAACAGGAAATTGCGGCCGAGACATGTTAAGGGAAATTTCTGCAATTGTTTTTCCACACGCGAACTGCAGACAGACAACAAGTCGAGGAAAGTGAAATGTTCGCGTGTTGACACGTGCGTCTTTAAAGACTTGTCAATAAACTCTAAGCAGTAGGCTAAACAAAACTTTGCTGCTCTGGATTAGACCAGTTTTGTACAGAATATCGACATTATCGCCACATCCAACCTAGCTTCGTGGTGTGAGTACAAATCGTGCAAAGGTATTTGTCTGGTTTACAGATTAGCACTCGTATTTCTGAACGCGTGAAAGCGCAGAACGTGGTTAGAATTTCGGTAAAGAAGAACGTTGGGTAAAAAGACATTTTATTGTGCAGAATGGCTGCAAAGTTGTAACCCTCATTACGACCCTGCCAAAACGCTTCGACCGGCTCGTAAATAGATACACCGAAACTAAACACAAAGATATCTAATAAGAAATAAAATCCTAAAATCTGTTTCACTTTCATCTGATATCGAGACGACAATTTCGAGTCCTGTACATGTCTCAAAGCAACAGTTACAAAACAAACGGGCTGATCTTTAAATATACATTATTTCATAACTCACCCTTAATCAGTAGTCTATCAGTCGTTTGTCTTGACGATCTTTGCCACCGAGTAAAAATATCTGAAGCTTGCCGTAAAGTAACTTCAATTTGCATAATGCCAGCAATTACGTGTACATCTTTGTTCAAAATATTTTAAGAGCGAAGGAACGCAAAGCACGTTTCTTGGAAAATTTTAAAACGTGTTACGCCGATGATTATGGATATTGAATTGCAATGATTACAAAAGGGCCCGGTTGGGTAGTGTTTTAAAAATAACCTGTTTGTTTTCAAAGTCAACTTTCCTGACCCGATTCCCGGGATAAATTCCGAAACCGGAAGTTGTAATGTGCACGCTAAATTGAGACGTTACCTCCAAATGCTCAGCACAAATTCGACTTCCTTTGATTACTAATAAAGCAATAAATAAACAGTGACTTCCTCAGTTGCATCTGGCGGCTTCAATGAGACCAAATTACAGTAAAATGCCCTCTGATGAGAGGAGTGAACCTCTTATAGGTCGAAGATTATTGTATTCCGATAAAACCAGATGGGTCAAGTAGGCTTTTGTTCGTTATCCTAGCGTTTTATCCAGCATTTTAGTGAGGAAAAAGCATTAAGCTTTATTCAAGCAGTTTAGTGGCATTTTCTCGGAAAATTAATTTTTTTCCACAGAAAATAGAAATAAAAATTACTTTTTTCATGAGAAAGTGAAGACTTCACTCGAAATTGAAAAAAATTAAAACGTCAACCAAAAACTATAAAATTTTTGAGCAAGCAACCAGAACGATGATCCTGCTGGTATACGTTGGATCAATAGTGATCTAATCGGCTTTACATATAAAATGAAGAATACAAAAGCAAAAACCGATACAACGTAGACTGATTTTTTGAAGGTGTACTATATTTCGGCTGGCCAAACCAGCCTTCTTCAGGTACAATGGAAGATTTTACATTGGTGCGTATTTTTATGTAGCCGATATTTACGTAATACCGGTGTCACAGTGATATGTGTATCCCCGTGATATGTGTATCCCCGCACACATATCACTAGTGATATGTGTATCCCCTCCAAAATGGCGACCAGTGATATGTGTATCCCCCACCCCCCTCCCCTCTACTTTAAAAAGCAATATCCTCCTTGAAAGTGCTTTCGTCGTCCGGTCGCTTACTGGACGAACGACTAACCCAAACAGGCTTCAGTAAAACACAAATCTCAATTTTTGTAGTTGAAAAAGTTTACTTATCTACTGCTGGAATTGTGTTCTTGATCCTAACTGGTTTTCTGCGAGCAGGATATAATGAATTTAAAGTTGAACACCAAATGGATCTAGATATATTTCAATTTGAGTTTCACGGCACCGGATTTCTAGGACGATATTAATTGCGCGGTGCATTCTCACCCCTCGAGTAACGCATATTCTCCACTGTTCATCACCTTGTTTGCATCTGAATTATTCGTGGAGTGAAACACATATCACGGCTTCGACCCGATCGCCATAAAATGATTAGTGGCACTCGTGTATCCCCTGCACCCGCTTTTCAGTTCGACTTTTTGTAAGATATGTTAAGTCTCAAGCTGTATACATTGCTATACTGCGAATATTGCTAGCACGTTTCACAATATTCGACGTTTCTTCTTCGGCAGTTAGCCTAGATTACGGCTGTCTTCAGGGGATACACATATCACTGCGCCATGTAATAATTAGTGATATGTGTATCCCCTGCATGCGGTCGGCGACGGTGTACAACCGAGGTCAGTGAAACTCCAGAAATCCCAAGCTATGAATAAATGCCTGGTGTGAATATTTCTAGCAAGCCAGTTTTGACAATGCAAATGTTATGGGCATTTTTCTTCTTGGGTAGAAAGCCAATATTACAGCTGTGTCCATGGGGATACACATATCACTAGTTCATGAAATAATCAGTGATATGTGTATCCATTATTATCCTGTGCACGCGTGCACGCGTTTTTAGTGGAATTATCGAGTTTCAAACTTCAGTGAACCCAAGCCGTGTAAAAACGTCGGGTGCTAATATTGCCTGCAGTTTTGACAAGGTTGATGCGCTATATTATAACAGTTGTGTTTCTGGGGATACACATATCACTGCGCCATGAAATAATTAGTGATATGTGTATCCCCTGCACGCGATTTCAGTTCAGATATTTAAACATTCGAGTTGCAAACTCCGCAAACCTCAACCTGGGTACAAACGTCGTAGCGAGTAAGCAGCCAGCACGTTTCGGCAATAATTGGCCATTTTCTTCGATCAGGTAGATAGCCAATCTAACGGCTGTGTTTAGGGGATACACACTGAGATCACTGCGCCATGAAATAATTAGTGATATGCGTATCCGCTGTTCGAAGTTTTAGTCAGATATACAATCGAGTCGGTTGGAACTCAACCAAACTCAAGAAATCCTAATCTGCTCCGTTGGGCGCGAATTCATTTCTGGTTTCTTCTACTCTTTACAGCGCTTGTCGGAACCTCGCAACCGAGTCGCCATTTTGTTCGTTGAATGTCCAGGCGCGTATCAGTGTTTTGTGTATCCCCACGGGGGATACACATATCACTAGTGATATGTGTGCGGGGGTACACATATCACGGGGATACACATATCACTGTGACACCGCCCTACCATAGATAACCCTAACAACAAATCTAAACCTACTACAGCCGCCGAACATTTCCTGTCCTCTCCTAACCACACTGCTAACGACATGCAATTAATCCCCATCGAAAAAATCGTTTCTAACCGAGACTCTATCCGTAAGGCCAGGGAAGCTTTTTTAATTCAAAAAGGCAGAACAATTGATCCTAATTGTCTGAACATCCGCGAAGAAACATATTAATTGTTTCCATTTGTTTTCTTTTATTATGTTCTTTTATCATGTTATTTTATTTTACCGTATGCTTATCTTCAATTTACATTATCAATTACTTTTGCCCAAATTTATGGAGATTTGTATGGAGACGCCATGTTGGTGCCCATCCGTATGGGCACCAACATGGCGGCCGGAAACCAACAGAAACATCTGTCACTGAGTTTTGCTACAAAAGCGCGAATTTATCCCTCGAGGAACTCTAAAACACTAACATAATACTTTTTTCTAAGACATGAACTGTTCAGATAGCCAAGTTCCCCGAAATAAGTCACTTTTTTAACCATCATGACAGCTCTCTAGGCCGTCATGTAAATGCCGCGTCACGCAAAAGCTTAGAAATTCAAGCGTAGTGTATCACAAAACCAATAACCCATTCGGAGCGAAAATTTGTATAAATATTAGTTTTCAGCTGCTCTTATACATGATTACAGTGAAATCTCAGCAAGATCAATAGTTTGGTGGTTCGAATTTTAGTGACGTCATGTGAAAACCAGCTATAGGGTAAATTAAATACAGTAGAACCCAGGCCCCGCCTTACGACCACCCCGTTAATACGGTTACCTCGTTATTACGGCCACTTTATTCTGGCCCGAAAAAAAGCTCAGTCAGTCATTTCTTATTTAAAGAACCCCTTTAATACGGCCAACCCCTTAATACGGCTAGATGTTTGTGGCCCTTTGGTGACCAGATTAACGGGTCCCACTGTAGATTAGATAACACACACTTTCAACGGGGATATAATAGACGTATAGAGGTGCAACTGATCAAATTCCCCCTGATTCCAACGCTTGCATGTTTTCGTCTTTGCAAACCACAGTACTTATCACTGAACAGGGATCTCTCCGCATCCTTTACGATGTAGGACTATCTTTAACCCAACAATGTTTAAAAAAGGAGAGCATGGTGCTAATTTCTTTGCATTTCGATTTCCAGGGGTATTGTTAATCGTGGAATTTTATTTTATCTGTGTTTTTCAGCCAGCCCCTTACCCGCCTATTGAACCCCGTTACGACACGTGGCAACCTCGAGGTAATAATTACTTTTAAAAAACAGAGAGAGCTTTGAAATATAATTAAATCTTTTTTCTGGAATTTTGTTTTTTCTGGCTCTAATTTTCTTGGCAATACTGGAAAACTTTACTTACTGTACGGCCTTTATGATTCCTCTGCCCAGGATAACATAAGCGCATTTTGACTAAAGAGGACAGTATTGAGCAAGGAGATTATTACAAAGCCTGTGTCTCCTTTAATAACGCTACCTGTGTTATTTTTTTTATCTAGGTGTATTTCAGTGATACGTCTTATTTTAATCTTTTGCTTGATTTTCTTTGTAGAGAGAAGAAATAGCATGGGATTAACTGACGATGAAATAGTTAACGTGAGTAACACCAGACATTTGAGGTCTTGTAATTACTGTCTGACAGCAATGCCATCTCCCCTAAAGAGAAAAACATTCTGTAAGAAAAATGATTTCCAGAGCGACTTTTGAGGCAGTTGTTTTGTCACTTTGCACTCGTTTTCGCTGTTGAGGGACTCCAAAAAGAGGATCTCATTTTATCTTTACCCTCGCTCTTCGGCACACGGTTTCGCGGTCTCTGATTGGCCAGTTAATGCAGCTACTCATTTTACACGGCCTGCGAGCAGGCCCAACTTTTAGTCACACGCGCGAGGTTTCTCGCTGCTCGTGCGCGTGCTCCTCACACGTGAGCCTGCTCTCAGGCTATCAATACAAGTGAAAGAAGTCACGTTCTGAATGTTTAGTACAGAGAGGTTACGTTGTTTGGTGTCTATTCCATACCATTGGTTTTGTTCCAAACACTTTTTTCTTTACAGCTGGTTCATGAGATGATGAGTGAAGCAAGTTCATCCCCAGGCCTCAGCACTCCTGGCGGCAGTGCAGACTCACCTTACTATGGAATGAATCCGTTCTTCCCGTGATGCTCCTGTTCATTCCAATGCACGCCGGAGTCTTTTAGTCTTTTACTCTTTTCTAGTTCACAATTACAAAACTGAAAACCGACTTTTGTTTTTTGTAAATTTTTTAATAAAATTGATACTAAGTATGTTTTATAAGTAAACTTAAAAAGTTGCTAACGGAACCAAGCATTTACGGCCTCTGTGGGCGCCATTTAGTAACGAAGACCTGGTTAGATGACTTGTAGAAATGTTTTATGGGCAATAAAAATGGAACTTGGACCTTGTTGTCTAATCACTCTGCAGTGAAACGGAAATAAAATAATTTTCAACTTAGCACAAGTAAGAAAACACCAGTCGTATAGGAGGGGGCATCTAGTTTATTGAGCATAAACAGTCCTAAAACAAAATTTCCAGAATGAAGTGGTCAAAACCAGAGATGCTGTCGACGGACAAACTAAATAATATTCACTTGTTAGCATAATTACGTAACCTGCAAACCAACGAATGTACATACCGGCACTCAACTATCTTACCCTAATAACGTGAAAAATTATATTAAATCTCATTTTATCTTAGGACTATTCGATCTTTGTATAGTTTATAGCGAAGTCTTGGGAACCTCAATAGGAACAAAGTTTTGGCGGGGAAATGACCTTGTGGCTTGTCTCTTGTGAAGCCCTTCTTGTCCTCCTCCCCACCTCTTCGGGGCGGGGGGGGGGGGGAAGAGGTAGGAGAAGCTTACGTGACGTTCGAAACTATAAAGGCCCGCGACTAATCGAAGCCCGCAAAAAGATGACGTGACCGCAAAGATGCGTGACACCTTTTTCGACTGAGTGGTTCGTTGCCCCGTTTCAGACCATGTGATGATACTCTTGAGAATTCTTCCTTTCAAATTTTGAAATAGTCGTGTGCATATGAATAACTAATTTTTAGATGGTAAAAGAAAAATTCTCTAGAGAATATCACGTGGTCTGTGATGGGAAAACAAACCGCCCAAGCGAAAAAGGTTTATTGGACCGCACATGATCAGCAGGACTGGAAGTGATTGCTGCAAACGATAACGCCAAAAATTAGGAATGGCGTGGTCTCCATGAATTGTCTCAGATGTATGATTTTTTAAATTATCGTAAGTGAAGAAAAGTTAAGCACTTCAGGCATAAAAAACAATAATAAAAAATGGTAACACAAATCGCAAAATAACAAAATTAACATGTGACTGTACAAATAGTTCCTTTAAATTTAGAAAACGAACCACAAAAACAAACATTAATCTTCGACAAGAGATTATCAAGGTAAGAGAGTGAATCCCCCATACAGGTCCTCTAACTGAGGTAATCCCTCTCAAGTTATTTTTAGACATGGTACCCAGTTCTTCCGAGGATGTTACTCGCGCGATGCCTGGACAGCCGAAGCAATTTTCTCATAGACGAAATGGCGGGAACGTCATTTTGTATGTTTTGATTTCGTTCCAGGGTAGAGATGTTTTTCTGCCCTTAAAGCCGTCTTTTTCTTCGGCCAGCTTTCGTTTGTTTTGTGCTCGTTTGGCTGTTCATTATTTGGCTGTTTATTCGGTTTTAGGAAGTTTAATTAAGCAAACTTTAACGGCAACGAGTACAATGGCTGTGTAAGCGTGCGTGATAATTCTTTGTTCATTTCATTGCCGTTGTTTACAAAAGGTCACAAAACAACAACGTGAAATAGCGGTATTCTGGATATTCGAGAGAACGTGAACTATACGACGGCCAATTTTTAAAATTTCTTTTTCGAATTTTGACGCTGTCTTACATATTCTGTTTGGAATATTTCTGGGAAAGATTTTCGTATGACCCCATACATTTATTATGCATGCAGAATGATTAATTATGTATGCGCTCTATTGTTTTTGAATATACATTGATAATTACTACTTACTGTGTGAATAAAAGAGGATTTAATTGCGCGCTGTCGCGCGCTATCGCGCGTTGTCTTTTCGCCGATTTTCTTCTTCCCCTAACTCCATTCTTCTCTCTTTTTCTTCTCCATATTACCCAGGCTCCTTACGCATTTTTTCCCCTTTCTCTTGTACCCCATCAGGTCTCGAACCACTTACCTTTCGCTTACCTCTCGCTTACCAGTCTCTCTTCTACACCACTACACTAAGAGGTTCAGTTGAGAATTACCCCTCCAAAATAATTTTTATTTTACTTGAGTCGTTGGCATTCCAAAAAATTAACATTACAATTTACTTATTCATGTGTTTAACGCATGTTGCACGCTGCACGAAAACATGCATCGCATGTGTGGGTCCCTGATGAATAAAGGGGTGAGGGGTGGGGTGGGGATGATTTCTTTCTTTCTCCCAATCGCTTCTACTTCAGCAGTACTGTTAATAATCTAGTTATATCAATGTCTTCAATGAACTTTTTTAAACTCTGCCGCGAAACCAAAGCCTGCTTCCTTGTTCCGGTAGGGAAAAGTGATAAAGACACACTCTTGCCCATCATACGCGCCCACATATTGCCGGGGACACGCGTGATGAGCGACATGTGGAAAGCTTGCGACTGCCTAAAACACGAGGGCTATAGTCATCTCACAGTCAACCACAACCTAAACTTCGTAGACCCAGACACAGGTGCGCACACCCAGCACATTGAAAATACATGGTGGGGAGTCAAACGAAGTGTGCCTCGTAGCGGAACATCCAAAGATCTCTTCGAAAGCTATCTACAGGAATGGTTGTGGCATCAGCACTATGGAGATGATCCTTTTGGAAACATTAATTATCAAGCATATCGCCGACTTATACGAAGTGCGCAAAGATACGTAAATTGTTCCTCGTACCACTGTATGCACTGTTCGTGATCTGATCGCCACTTCATGGAGGAAAGAAACAAAATATACAGCTTCATCGCATGGGTCTGAATTCGAGGAAGGAAATCAAGGGGAAAAAAACGCGGAGAAACGCGAGAGGTAAGCAAGAATTTTATTTCACTTTGTTTACATTTACAAAATTAGTATAATAGTCGCTTACCCGCGCAACAGATTATAGCTAACCGCAAGCAACCGGCTTTGCTTAAACTAGCGCACAGGTCTAAATCGCTATTATTTTTAGCAGTTTTAAGCCTGCGCTCAATTAAAAAATACGGTAAATGTGCCCAAAATTATGATATTTCGTTTCGGTTTCCGTAATTTGGACCTAAAACTCGAAAATTATTTTAAGTCTCCAAGAAATCGTTCCGTTTTTGCATATTTTAGATAGAAAAAGTCTAAAAGTATGCGACACTCAGAAAACAAATGGCAAAATTTAGAGTTATTCAAATCAGGGAAGTCTCAAAGGAGCGCCATTGTTTTCGCTATTGTTTTCGCTATTGTTTAGTTAGAACTGTATGCATAATAAATGTATGGGGTTACAGCGACGTTTCCCTTGACGTCACGCCTAGGTCACGTGGGGTTGTTTATTTCCGTGGTTGGCAAAAACACGCCGTGGCTTGATGTCTCTTTCTAAATTTACCGCCTAAGAAAAGGGTTCGTGGAGAGAATACCGGTGAGCTGCTGCTGAGAAATTGTACAAATCGGTTCACAAATGCATCGGGAATAATTTTTTTTATATTTCCTGAAAGTGAACCAAAGCGGACCACTTGGATGAATGCAGTTCGTAGGAAGGATTGGACGCCGTCCGAATTCCCGGCGTTTCGATTAAATACGTGTACAGATCCCCAAATTGACGTCAGTTTTTCATGCGTCTGTCCTGTTATTGACAATGAATTTCGTTCAGCATTGTCAAAGTAGTCTACAAAGCTCATGATCAGTAACAGGACAGACGCATGAAAAACTGACGTCAATTTGGTAACCTGCAGGTGGCGTAGTGCGCGCGCAAAACAAGTGCCAGAGACGCAAATGTTTCACTGACTTACTGGGCAAGTGACAGAAAAAAATGTAACTCATCTAACTTTAAAAAACGCGTACCCCGTACTTTTTATGTTATGAAATGGAAGGGCAAGCCTATTTAACAGGTGATTAGTTTTTAGTTTTGAGGAAAAGCCTGCTATTCAGACTGAATTCTTGGCCAAACCAGAAAGCTGTCACGGACGCTAAAAGTGCTGTTGCGACGATTTTGTTACCAAAATTGGTTCTTATGTTACCATTTACCATGTACTTTAAAGATCTTTGTAAATATGGTTAGTTTTCTGTACTTAAAGGCGAATTCTAAGGAAATCTGTAAGGAAATAAATTTTCTTCTTTTACAGAAAAATGCTGACGTCAGCATTTTTATTCGAGATTCAAGGCTAATTATCTCGGAAAAATGCTTAGCTACCCTCAGTTTTCTTTGTGGATTCCAATAGCCCTTGTTAAGATCTACTTTTTCCATAAGGTCCTAATTTGGTGAAAAGACCTTTGCATTTATAAAAATGATGCAAGTATACTGAAGAACAAGACGCAAACGATGGCCGTGTAGTAATGGGGAAGATGAAACGGTATTACATCAGCGAAGTAACGTAAACGAGTTTTTTTTAGCAGGAGGAAAAACTTCCTACCGAAACGCTCGACAAGTTAATCGCTGAATTAAAAAGAACCTTGGCAAAGAGCTGCAATTTATATGACTTTTCTACGGTTTTTACACGATACTCTCATCTGCGTTCGACCGGTCTTGGGATAAAACATGAGCAAAGCACAAACCAGTCACTTAGGATGACAGACCCCACGTTAAACAAGTGTATCGACCTTTCGGCATCCGAGATGCAAATTATGGGATCTTAACAATGACGACGGCGACGCCGAGGACAACGCCTTGTAAAATTGAATTTGTCCAGAATGCCTATGGCTCTAAAACCTCGCTCAGGCTAAATATGTAATGACAGCGTTCAATTCTAAATGGAAATACGAAAAATTAGCGGCTCAACTCATCGTTCGCGTTCGCGGTCATTTTGCGTTGTTGTTTTGCAGAGGACGGCTATGTGTACAAACGTTTACTGAACACACTTGCACCGCCTTTGTTTTGCCAATTAAACCTTTTGTTTGGTGGTGCTCATTGACGTCGTGGTTTGCTCCAGACTCTGTCCACACTACGCCGGAGAAATTAAAAAACGCGTACAGCTTTATTATTTCTACGGTTAGGCCAGAGTAATCCGTCACGAAAACGGAGCTTTTCGAAAACGCTCTTCAAGCCGGAGAAATTTGAAAACGCCGGCTTTGAGTTTTCTTGTGGACGGAAAACATTTTAAAACGGACCTTTTGGAACACGATAGGAGCAGGAGAACCACGTGATTTCCCTGGCCGAGATTTCCTCAAACAAAAATATACAACGACCGGTGATTGTTGTGTTTTTAAATTCCTCCGGTGTAGTGTGAACGACCGGGCCTAAGCTTCCTAGGTTCCTAATGAGGTCAATAATCAGACGGCGTTCTTCAATAAGTCCAAAGAGAAAAAAATCGGAGGAGGTCCCGCGCAAAGGAGAAATGCATCATAAATAAACACCGTAAGCAAAATAAATATTTAGGAGGAGAACTCTTTAAGGACCTCGATCAAGTTTAATATTCGTTATATGTTACTAGCATTATCACGAAGGCTGACCCGGTGGCTACATAAAGTTTTACTTTACTTACTTTTACTGTCAGATTTATCAGAAGGAACCTGGAACACATTTAAGAAAAACTCTTGTTATTCATTAGTAAGAGACCATCTGTGCGGGATTCACCTGCCCAAAAGCAAATTCATGACATCCAGATCTTGGGTGTATACAATTTATGATCGAATACCAGGGTATGTGATTCGCATACCTAAAAGGAAATTTATGACATCCCACCAGATCTAAGGTGTACAACGACAAGCCGCTCGTTTTGTTAAACATTTGTATTATCGAATACCAGGGTATGTGACCGGTCTCTTGAATGAGCTAATAATGGCAACGCATCTCATTAAATCGGTTCTGCAACCATTTCTCGTTAAATTAGTTGTTATCAGTTCATGTGGAACCAAGCGGGCTATTCACCTGATACATACTACTTCCACGACGGTCGCTACATGTAACATGCAATATTCGTTAGATTTAGAACAATTAAGATTACAGAAAATGGATATCAAAGGATGTGCTCTAGTGACGGTTATAACTTATTTCTTCCGTAATCTTTGGCGATCAGGTGCTTTTCCCTTGTCTACTCTCAGAAAGTTCACTCGTATTTTATCGGCGCTCCGCTATTTTGTATTTTAGTCGGTTTTCAATTCGTTAAAAATGTCTCTTGCAAACCAGAATTTATCATCAATTGCATATCATCTAGTCGACTCAACTACTTGGACACGAAGGGTCAATTCAAGTGGTATGGGGATTTTGAAGATTTGATTTGTCTGGTCAAGACATTACTCGAGTTTACAGAAGATGGCGAAATCTCAGAAGATCCGAGCCCATAAAATCTTTTCATTTAAAAGGTGGGTACATGTGATATAGTGAAGTGGTATTTTTCAACTCATACCGTCCAAACCCAGGGTCTGGTTACGCTATCTTGCGAGAAAAACTAGGCAACTTCTTTGCATCGAAGGAAACCTGCTTGCTCTTCAACCGAACTGTGACACTCAGCAATGTCCGCTCGCGGCAAGATTTCCGTACAACCCCAAACATTTATTATGCATTAAGTTCTCTGTTTAACTAAATAACAGCCGCGAAGGGCACAGCTCAGTTAGTAAAAATCATATCCTTTGCAATCGGTAATATCGGTAATATCGGTTAACACTTTTCTGAAGGATGAATTATTTTCTATTGATGGGTATGATTTATTGAGAAAGGATAGAAACCGTCAGGGCGGTGGTGTTGCCATTTACATTAGGTCTACGATTTAGATTTTAGATTTTAGAAGGTATTGAGGGTATCTGTCTTGAAATTCGCAGACCATGCAGCAAGCCGTTTGTTATGTTAGCGTGCTACAGGCCTCCTATTTCTGACCCTTCCTTCCTTGTGAAAATTGAAGAGATAATAGGTAGAATAGACTCTGAGGACAAAGAAATAGTCCTTGTCGTTGATCTAAATGGTAACTACCTTTCAAGCAATCAAAATAATAATAATAATTACATTCCATTACTCTTAGGTCTATTACCGAGACACATCAAATGTCTCAATCCCCCGGGGGGGGGGGGTACTCCCAGAAAAGTTGGGTAGGGGTGTGCGGCCCACTTCCCAAAACCCTCACCTTATTTATTACCAAAATCTGCGATTTTTTGCTACCCTTCTTTTGGCCTGGCCAAAACTTCGATATGATACCCTATTTATGACCTTTGTAGCTGTCACAGTTGCCCTAAACAAAAGTTATGAAGGGCTTTTGCTGACGGTCTTATTGATAATGATGAAAAAGTAGCTACTTCTAAGAAACATACCCAGTTCAAGACTAGAGTGCTAAAACCATACCCTATTTAAGACCAATATATTTCTTTCTGTAGCTGACCTACACGCTCCGCCAAAAACAAAGCGAGTTCGTCAGAAGGCTTCTCCTTGGCTCACTCGTGACATCTCGGTACTTATTGTCAAGAGAGACAGAGCTAAATTAAACGCTCAAAAACGTAATGATTCCAAACTTTGGTCAGAATACAAATCGCTTAGAAACCAAGTTAACAGAGCGATTAAAAATTCAAAAAACTCTTCTACAACGCTAAATTCTCTGCAAACTCAAGCAATCCCAAAAAATTTGGAAAACGATGATTAATTCAATTACAGGTAGATCCCAAAAAGACTCTGTTATCAACGAAATTAATGTCGATGAAACACATTGTAGCAGCAATCAAGACGAAATTGATTCCTAATTTACCACTTCATGAATATCGGGCCTCATCTAGCCTCAAAACTTCCAAGCACTACCAAGGCTTTTAATCTTTACATAACCCCAGCTATATCCGTTTTTCAATTGACCTGTATTAATCCGAGTGATGTATTGGATCTCCTCAAAAACTGGGTCACTAATAAATCTGCCGGTCTCGATCGCATTCCAAACAAATTACTCAAGGTCGCAGGGGATAGTATTGCCGAGCCCCTCCGTTTACTTTTTAATAATAATACATGTATGATACATGAAAAATTGCTCGATTCTGATTGGCTGAGAGCAGTGCAGTTCAAGTGTAACACCAATGCAAAAAGTATAACACCAGTGCAAATTACACATCGTAATTCTGGATTATGATCGGCTGAAAGACAATAGGAAATTTCTAAGCCAGTGATATCATGTAAAATGATTACGAAAATTTTGTGCGGAAACCTTGAAAAAAGTTTTCTCGAATGAAAAAATGGCTTTAAGAAAGATCTTCCGGCACTTCCTCCAAGCGAATTTCTTCATGTTTATTTCAGCTTTTTCAGCTTTTTAAAAACCTCACTCGTGCAAATTAATTAATTCCAAATTGAATTCGGAACCGTATGATTACCTATACTAACAATTCTATCGCTAGTGGTTATATCCCTAGTGATTGTAAAATTGCGAAGGTTTTTCCACTCCAAAAGGGCAACAGTGAACCAAATCTTAACAATTATCGTCCAATTTCCATTCTACCTTCTATTCCTAAAATTATGGAAAGGCTTGTTTACAACCAACTCTGTTTATACCTTTCGGATAACAAATTGCTAGATATCACTCAGGCTTGCGATCGTTACATTTAACCGCCACAGCTTTGCTTGACGCTACCAAACAATGGTACTTCAACATCGATAATGGCCTTGTCACATCCGTTGTTTTTCTTTACTTAGCTAAAGCTTTTGACGCCATTGATCATAATATTAATTATTCCAATAATTTTCCCCCGAAAATGAAAGTGGTGACCCGTACGGGAGACCGGGAGATTCGGTCTGTATCAGCTTGTATCCATGAGGTTCCTGGATAATCTGGGAGAGTTTTCACCGCCTCTAAGTGAACAGGCTCCCTACGAGCGCGAAAAAAAAAAAAAAAAAAAAATAATAATAATAAACAGTAGGGCGAGCGAAGCGAGCCTGGCGTGGTGGGAATTTACCCTCTCCAGACCACTCTCGGCTATCTTTGCCCGCCTGTTTTCTTCTTCCCCTATAAAATCGGGAGCCTGTGCATGTTCACAGGCTAAGTTGGCAGAGATCTTGTATGCGAATTGAGAAGACGTCTACGCCACCTTTACCATGTTCTAATATACAGGCAATATTTATGTCAAAGCTTTACACCTGCAAATCCTTTCTGTGCAGCAACGTTTTTATGTCTGTAAAGGATGTAACGTGGCTTTTGAATTCAGTTAGGTCTTTATGACGACCTTCATTAAGTGGCACACAAACGTTTCTCTTGTGTAGTCTCTCGTTGCTTACACAACTGTCTTCTCGAGCGGTATAAAATGACACCTAACGTGTGTTTCTCGTTTCAGCTCTTTTGGACGAAATTCGTGCAGATCTTTTATACGATAGCCGGATTCGGATATGGTGTGTCATATTCTCTTGGTCTGATACAGTGCCAAAAATGATCGGTCGACAAAATGGACAAAAATAACACTGAAGCTCATAGTCCTTGTGCAAAGTTTAACTATTTTCAATTGACTTATTCTTATAATTTACTTTGAACGGAATGCTATCCTTCTAGTTCAAAGAGCCGTAGCCTGCAGAACAGGCGGATTAGCGGGCTCTAGCTGTTCTGCAGGCTAAAAAAACCGTTCACTTATCACGGAAGTCTAATTGGTAAATCACGCATAACGTGCTTGTAGAATAGCAAATCACGCGTCACGTTATGATGGCCTGTCCCGTGTCACGCGGCTAATTTGGTCTCAATCACGCTGCTAATTTTGGAGCAATCACTCATCACGCAAAAACCCTTTTCAACCCTCTCCCGTGAATATTTCTACGTAGTAATCAGCCTTGCTTCATTGTTATCTCTGTATTTAGTAGGCACCTTATAACGTTGAACAAAACTGTTCGTCGAGCAGACCGTGCTGATGAAATGGCATAAACTGAACCGCTCCCCCAGCCCCACCCCTTCAAAGATAAACGCTTGTCAATTTCGTGAATGATACATGTACAGAGTGATGGTAGACCGCACGCGCCCGCACTACATCGAGAGAGTCGTGAAACAAATCATTGAAAATGGCGGCTTTTCAAACTCATTCGCAACAACTAAACAGCAATCCTATCGTAAACACCAGCCCTTTGAAAAACTCTGGCCCATCTGCCATACCTCCGATACCTAACTTTCCATCTCCGCAACAAAACAGTACTAACGTGGGGACAAAGCGAAAAGAAACTGGCACTCCACATAATGACATACCCTACAAGAAATCACCGGCTTGGCTGTCTGGTCGAGAGTTATTTTGCGAAACCTGCAACGTAGAATTGAATTCAATCAGTCAAGCTATACAGCACAGACAAGGGAAAGTCCATCTGAACAAAGTTAAGAAAGTGGAAAAATTTAGAATGGTAAGTTAAGGTAGAGTTTTGTTAAAATATAATTGTTTGCGGTGATGGAGTTGAACGTGGAAAGTTATTGGTTTTGGACGGCATGATTTCGATTCACCTTCACCTTTCAAAGTTCAACTCCGCTTGTTATTAAAATTTTATCAGACTCAAGAAATTCCTTCTTTGATTAGTGCCGGGATTAGTGATATCATTTATAGGGCTGTTTATTTTTTGCCCCCTAGCCTACTGTTTACACAACTTCTTCGCAGATCACGGCGATGGTAGTTAATTCTTTTTTCTCTCACTGGGAGCGCGTTTGTGGTACGATTTGCGGACACACATTGTTTTCTCAGCTGAATAAGTTTACCTCTATTTATTATGTTATGAAACATTGCCTTGCTACATTTTTAGACATTTTGTATAAGTGCAACATCTGGTTCAAACATACTTTTCTATTGCTCTTATGCAGTGTGTCTTATGTCAGCAACTTGTAAGGTTTTCTTTCCGATAATATAATATAAGCCTTATATGGAAACAAGATCTCTCGGAGATTATGATACAGCTGTTTTTATAAACCCTTACATACCTTAGCTACTGTCTTCACTCTTATGAATATTTTAAGAACATGTCCCACCACAAAAATGTGGTATTTAATTAAATTTAAGAATTTATGGGCTGAGCAAGCAAAACGTGGAGTTAAAATTCTAAACCTTCTTCTTAGTTAACCCAGTTGACAGAATGAATAGTCTGCAACTGTCCGTTCAGGTAACAACCTAATCAAAAAATCATTTGGTAGCTTATTATAACAGCAGGCTGCACCTAATTAATCTGCAGCTTTTGTTACAGTCCTTAGAACAGTGTTTTGGTTACAACGGTAATTGTTTGTACACTGCTGAGTTAATGTCTTGAAAGCTACAGGCTGAACCAATCTACTTGTAGTGTTGTATTTTATTTTTTTGACATACTTTGTAAAGACAATACTGATGTAATGTTGTTACATTATACTTTGGTCACAGACAGATTATTCCTTGGCTATTTGTGCATTGTGCTCTTATCAAGATAATTAATAATCAATGAGAAACAAAACTAGGAAATTACTGTTCAATGAGAACAATGCATAAATGTGTACATGTACGTAAATTGGACATACAATTTGTCCCAACAAGTGTAAACCTTTTCATTCAACCTTCTTTACACCAATGCATTGTCTGTGGAAAGCAACTGAAAAAAGTCCAATTAAGTTATATCGTTAATCAGGTTTTATCATTTACAATCTCTTGCACTTGGCTCGAGTCTGTAAATCTTATGTAGCATAACCACTCATTATTTGTATGTGGATGATCAAGTGGTAGTGCTACGTGTAGTTATGACAAGGTCAAGGTGATAAAAACCCTTGTTTCTGTAGTTCATGTATTGTTCTGTGTAAGCTGTTTGAAGATGACTGAAATGAGCAGATAGACAAAATAGGTAAAGACAACTCATGCTACAAGAAAATTGTGTAACTTACTTCTGGATAAATTTAGAAACAATGATTAATTTTGCTAAGTGAATTCAAGGTAAAAAAGCACCTGTGTTTTTAAATGAATGAATGAATGAAAACTTTATTAATGTGTCAGTGTATTTAGCTGTAGTATTGCTCAGTTTAAGCTGTAAAAGATAACCAAATTACAGGTACATGTAAGCTGCTGCAAGAGATAGGCAAAATACCTTGAGAAACATCATGCATTCAAACGTAATGTTACTTGTGGATAAATTTATAAACAATTGTAATTTACTAATCAGAAGTAATGGTGTAACCACTAGCTATAGTTCTGTAGCATAATTTTCTTGTAGCATAAACAATAATTAATTTAGCTGTGTGTATTCAAGGTAAAAAAAGCACCTGTGTTTTGAATGAATGAATGAATGAAAACTTAATTTATTAAATGTGTCAGTGTATTTAGCTGTAGTATTGCTCTGTGTAAGCTGTAAAAGATAGCAACCAAATTACATGTGAGCGGCTGTAAGAGATAGACAAAATACGTAGAGACACATCAAGCAATGTAATGTTACTTGTGGATAAATTTATATACAATTATAATTTACTGATCAGAAGTAACGGTGTAACCATTAGTTCAAGGTAAAGTGAAAACATCTGGACATCTGTGGTTTTGTTTTTTGCAAGAGGTAATTGGGGATATATCAAAGCATGTTTTCATAAGCACTCAAATACAAAACTAGATGAACTTACAACTGTTTAAGCTCAAATAGGGGAATCTTTTTAATTTACTGATGCCATTGTTAAATCTCATATCTAGAAATTCACTCAATTTAGCAATAGATAACAGGTGTATGGAACTCATTACTGTAAAATTAAGTTACATGTTTTAATAGTGTCAAGTCTGGAAGGCAATTCTTTCCACCCAGGACTGAAAGTTTGACTGTTTTCAATGATAAATCAGTGTTGTGTCTGGTCCAATATCTAGTATTTCCAGTGATATCCAGTGCTGCAGTTAATTCAAAGCACAGTTGCTATCAATTTATTTATCAGTCATCTGTATGGGGCAACAACCAAGATCCAAAAACCAAAACAATAAAAAATAAACAAAATAAAATAAAATAAAAGTTGTCATGGCAGACTCTAACCACAAAATGTGCTGGCACCACAGGTAGTAAATTGTTAATACATCTTCATGTACAGTGTATGCAATTAAGGTGCTCCCTGCTTGGAATCCAGTTCCTTGAAGAAAATTATTCAATGATATTTCAGTTCTTTACTGGAAAAGTTTTCTGCTGTTAGTAGATTTAATTTTAAAACAAGGGTCAGCTTACCTTTAGTTAATTTCTCTCAGTTTTACTGCTCTGTTAAGTTAAACAAGAAGTCATTGAATTATTTTTTATTAACTTTTACAACTAATGTACTCATAAACCACATATGCATGCATTGCAGACCTATTTGGAAACAGTTGTGCTAAAAAGGGATCAAAGAGCTCTGGAGTGAAGAGTTTAAGCTAGGCTGCTTAGTCCATTTAGTGCGTCTGCAAATAAATTACAAGAGAAAAATAATTTATTGCCGCCTGAAATCCCTAGGGCAAGAGGCACGCAAGAGGAGCCTGGAGTCCCTCCTTTCGCGCACTTCTTGGCGCCAGGATTTTGCGTGACTTTTTTTTCTCATGATTTTCCTTTGCGTCATACATGAAGGACAAGCGCAAGTAGTCAAAAAAGAAGTCTGAGCAGTCTTTCACAACCATTTACAATCTTGAAATCACAATCTCTTTAAACATATCATTCCCACTGACAGCAATATAATTATAACTTACGTCAACTATTGCTTTGAAATTTAAGTTTAAGTTTAATAATACTTTGTCATGAAAAACAAAAAGGACATGACTGGAGAATAATTGGGGGAAACGAAATTCCCATACAAAGAATATTCTCCGATATTAAACATTCTAAAAAAAATTAAGAAATAAAATTTAAAATGTTTTTAGCTGTTTCAGACTTCCGACGGACATGACGTGACCTGCAGTGCTCCCGTTCAACCTCAAGTAGCTCCTAATCCTCCACCAGTAATGCCTTCAGTAGAACAACCAAGACAGCTTGGCAAAGTAAATTTACAGTGCGATGTCTGCCAAAAATTATTCAACTCAGAAACACAAGCTGTGCAACATTTTCAAGGTCAAAAGCACAAACAGAAATTGCAGAGTGTGGGAGTGAGTCACACAGAATTGCAGGTGTCAACAACAGAATCTAATGCATCACTTAATCATCGACAAGACGGAACTTGCTCAGTTGCTGCAACTGAAAATGGAACAATACCTTTGTCATCGGCAAATGGCTCTGAAAGCGAGGGACTGTACTGTGAGCAGTGTGGCTTAACAGTGAACTCCAAGATTCAAATGGCCACTCATCTCCAAGGAGCAAAACACAAAAACACTGTTGCTAGTACGTAAAAATACCTCCTTTCTGTCTTTTTGTTGTAAATCACCGGAGTACTTAGAAAAGGAGTGGAAAGTCTGATGGCTTAATGGTTGGGACAATAGATTCTGGGACACACAGTCTGGTTCCACTCTGGCCAGGGTCATTATGTCATGTTCCTGGAGGAACCACCTCCACCCTCTCCCTTAATAACACATGATTTATATTCTAAGGAATTTTTGTATTGTATACAGAAGGTAAACTGCGCTTACCATCTGTAAAATCCCTACGGATCGACAAGCTGTTCCACCTCCTTACTCAAGTAACATGTTTACAATTATTTTGAGTGCCCTGAGTGAGTAAACTGACCAAAAACTGTCTTTTAAGATCTGTCAAACTGTATGGATTGTAAAATTATGCAATTCAATCCCTATTAAACGGCCACCCTCGGGGAAATGGATGGTGACTACTTCAAGGGGGCTGGCAGCTTACTGGAGGTTAAAACAATAGAAAAGCCTTCATCTGGACTTTGATTACTGGCTGCCTAATAGGGGTGGTTGCCAAATAGGGGCTCAACTGTATTTTTGAACTGTATCAGTTTGTAGATATTGAACATGACCGCCTCTCTTCACCCAGGTGTTAAGTAGCTACTTACAAATTTATATTACTTTTAATTAATTAATGACTGAAATGCTGAATTTTTTTGTCACTGACAGGTAAAAGACTCCAAGTGGGTCAATCTCGACCCGTGTTGCAGTGTGATGATTGTAGGACAACCTTCAATTCGCAGATGCAGTTGACACAGCATTTAACAAGTTCAAAGCATATTAAGAAAGTACAAAAGAAACAAACAACCCATGTGCAGTTTAGAGGCCAGGAAAGAGGGCGTGGACGAGGTCGGGGCAGAGCTAGAGGAGGTAATATTAAAAGACCAAGATCTAATAACCTTATTATTAGTAGCCAGTCAGCTGTGTTCTATTGGAAATCTCTGAGTCTGATTGGTTCTCTCATTGTTTTTTTTTTTATTTAACGATTAGATTATGAGCTTGAGATTTCTATTGCGTGATAGTTGATGAGGGTCCAACCCGAGTCAGTTATCATGCACAGAAATCAAGAGTGAATAATCTAATTGTTTTAATATAGATCTAGTAGTCATTCAAAACTTTACTTAAATCCTCTTCACAAACACCTCGAAAACACAAAGAAGTGGCTGTCATTTTGTTAACAAGCACACACTGCTATGTTTCTTACTATCCATAACAGAATAGTGAGTAGCGTAGCTAATCAGAGGACAGCATTCGTAATAGAACGCTAGTAGATTTATACTGATTGCTAATAGACATTGATTTCATACATGCTGCTCTTGAAAATTATTTAATTTTGGGCTTAAAAATTAGGTTTTGTGTTGTAATCCTTAAGAGTGTCTACAAAAACAATTAGACTACTTGCCCTTCTTTTCTCATGGAAAATTCAGGCTTTTAGTCTAATTGTTAATGAGTGAAGTACAATTCAGGCTGTACATGTAATAACGTCTGTAGGGGAGTAATTTCCAAATTGAATGAGCATGCAGCTTAAGGTTGCTGTGAAAGTACGGTATGAGCACAATTTTATATTGCAAAATAATTTATTTTTGTTACCTAATAATTTCAAATAATTCCAATGTTCCCATCTTTTAGCATTCAGAGGAGGACAAAGTCACAGAGGAAGAGGAAACTTCAAACCCCCTCATCTTACGTCAAATTTTGTCAAAGCGACTAATTCTTTCCCAGAGAATCCTGGTTTCAGATTCTCTTCAGCTGCGCAATCAACTTTTACTCCCTGTTTTACTGAATTTGATGCATCTTTTCAACAGCCTTTTATGTAAACATACAGTTGTGCTCAGATGTTTTTTAAAGAATATACTACTGTGAAGGTTAAAAAATAACAGCCCTGGCTACTGTAGGATTTACATGTAGCAGCTGTTAGCTAAAATGTGTACTATACTGTACGTGGGGTTAATCCAGCTCTAAACTGTTGAAAAATCTATTGTTATTTTACCATTCTAATCCAATGAAGGCTGAAGATTTTTAGCTGAAATGTCTTTTTCAAAGTTATCGCTAATGTTGTATTTAACATTAAAAAAGGTCAGCAACAAAGCTTCTTGCATTTTATTGCATCCATAATTTCCATCCATGTACCAGTAAAATAAGTTTCGAATAAAACAACCAAGTTTTTGGTCAGTTGTTGTCTTTATGTACTTGGAAGTTAGTGATTTATACTACTAACTGTACAAAGAGAGTCGTCTAGGGTCATCTAAAACAAATCAGATCAGTTTGACACATCTAGCTTGTTGTATCTGTCAGGTGTGATCAACAAGAGCAGTTGCAAAGAGGAGCAGGTTAACTGTATTTATACTTGGCAATGTACTTGTCTTATGGTTATAAGTGCATTGTTATATTATGAATTTCTAAACATGTTCAGTGTTGTCCAACTTTCTAAATACACCTCTCACAAAGGGGGTGTTCCAGGTTGAAATGTCCTGTCATATTGTGCAGTTTACTTTTAAAAGTTATTGAATATGTGTGAGAGGTACTCAAGCGTGTAGAAGACAATATCCTTCAGGACCTGATTGTTTGAAAAGAAAGCTGTTTAACACTAACTCAGGATTAAAAGTTAACTGAAGTATTAATTTTTCTTGAGTAGAAAATGAATTGTTTGTCATTATTTAAATTCAGAAGTGAAGGACAAACAATAAAGACAGAAACCTCATGGAAAAGTTACAAAACTGAAATCAAAATCCTTGCTAATCCTGGGTTAGCTTAATCGGGCTTTAAACTCCGCCCAGTTGGTTACAGGTACAGTAAGACCACAGATCTGAATGAAGTGGACAGGAAAGTGCAAAGTACATTCACAACAGGATTTTTGTTTGCACTATATGAAAAGAGATTATTTTTCCCTCAAACATGCATCTTGGTAAATGATAACCTCTATCACCAAATTTTCTTTGCAGTTGCACAATAATTATTAGCCTGCATAACTAGTGGAATTTTGCACGCGAGTGCTTTGCTTCTAGCAAGAGAAACAAAGTCTGAAGTCCCCTCCATTTGAAGCTTCACCATCCGGTAACTTTGCTTCTCCCATTTGCAGCACTGCCGACAAAACCAAACGTGCACATGAAATATACTAGCTGCCTGTGTGCAGGCTACAGTGACTGTGATAATGACTACCTTTAATTTTCGGACCAGCAACAAACAGCATTCCTGCAGCATAAATAATTTGTAACTTTATTGAGATGTTAAAACTTCGCTAACAAAGGAAACCATTTTGTCTGATACTGTATACCTGTAATTCACAAAGACTTTGATTAGTCAGTCTCAAATCTGTACTCGGTCATTACTAAAGCATGTTAACCTTCAATTTAACTTTGGACAGTACAAACTTGGTTATGTGTATCACAAACCACCCAAAAAACATTCTCAGCCAACATATTGTAAACAAGATGAACTTAGCTAATATTACAATATAAAAGCACCGCATATGAGCTATAACTTCACTAGTCTACTTACATTGCACCAAATTCACATACGTGTAGTCTCGATGGACAACGTTGGCACAAAACACCCTTTAACTGATAAACAAAAAACCTTGAGAAATTATGTTCAGTTAATCTGCCTACTGTACTAAACAAAGACTGCAAACTTTCTAAGTCTACTGCTCCAGTATTACCTAGACTACAGTAAATTTGATTTGCCTAGTAAAAAAACATAATTACAAAGTCGCAAAATAGTTCACAAACAAAACCCATCAAAACAATTTCCATTTTCAATACAGCAGGGCTTTGTATAAGACTGTTGATGCCTTCTAAACTAAGCCTCAATAAGAAATAAATTTAAAATTTCTTTTAATCTACATTCCCAAAAAAATTATTGAACTCCTCAAGTTTTTTAATAGTAGCTTATGAATGAGGAGAAAAACCTGCATGTTGAACAACAACTACTTTCAACAATGCTTTCACATGTATTAAGCCCCACAATTATCCATGTAGGCAATGTTATAGCCTGCAAACTTGTGAGACATTATTCAGAGTACTATAGATGTTAAGTCAGAGCATGTCTAAAAGAATGGTGAACAACATATTGTGAGGACATCACCAAATTATGATTTTTAATCAGTGGTGGTTTAGACTGAGATTTTGTGTTGAGGAATGTCCTCACCACCCTACTATTTTGATCCTCACTGATACAGGAAATGGGGTGCACCCTTTCCTTTTTTTACAGCAGAATAAATCCTTTGATCTAATAAGAGGTTTATGTATTCTAAAATTGATGTTTTTAGTAGCCGTATTACTTTTTTTTATACTTCTGTCACCTTTTAAGTCTTACAGTACATGTAGTTTTTCCAACATATTTTCCAGAAATCTAAAACAAGAACCTTTGATTTTATAAACTTGTTGATATTCAAAATAATATTCTTTTTGTTACCAGTATTGCTCTTCTGACTCGTAATGAATTTTTTGGTGCCCATGTTGTAGACCCCGGCCCTGAGATAGGCCAATTTCAATATATAACTTCATTAAAAATTCTAACTTGGCTCCAAGGCTTAGGGGAATAAAACAAAAGAAATTAGTAATCATTTATCTCTAAACCTTGATGTGATTTCCGTTGTTTTATTCCCCTAAGCCTCAGAGCCACGGACAAAAAGTTTGTAAGCCTCCAAGGCAGGACAGTCTGGCCTCAAGAGTCCTCATGGACCCGATGAGGATGAGTGTGAGTGTGGCAGGACAGTGGCTCCTTTGATAAATTTGTCCGAGTCAAAATATTTTGTCCTTGCAGGAAAAATAAACCCATCTGCACTGATAAAAGTTATATGTTGACATATTTTGTAGCTAAAACAAAACAGTTTTGTCCTCAGTGCAGATCGACCCTTTAATATATCAAAATTGACCTATACTAGCCCCTGATTTGCATAAAAATAGCCTAAAGAACTTATTTCCTTGTTAACATTGTTAACATTTCACCTTAGAAAAGCAGCGTAAGGAAATAGATGTCGCTTTGGAGAGCATATATGGTTACAAGATAAAATAGTTTTCAGCTGTTTGCGAGACACTTTACCTAATTTTTGATAAATTTATGCTAAGGAGATTAGAAAACACTGATGTTAACAAAGATGTCAACTGGAATCTGGAAAAACTTTTTTGTAATGTCACCAACTTTGATTTATCTGAAATACCCATGAAAAGCCTCAGAGAAAAAAAATTAGGTTATCGAGTCCTTGTTCAGAACTTGGTTGATCATCATCTAACATTGAATGGAGTATTTTGAGACCAGATCAGAGGGGAATGGCCAGCATCTGCTAACTGATCAGTTAGGTTAAGCACCCTATTGCTAATCACAGAGCTTCAGTTGCCACTCTTTGTATGATCTTTGAGAAATTCCAACAGTTCTGTTGGGTAAGCTCCTTTATCAACGGCCTTGCACCAGCGGCGGTACTGTCAAGACGAATAAAGCCACCAGTTAGAACAAAGAACAACACTGAACAAAAATAATATTCACTTAAGATAACAACATGTAGGGTGAAGGTGAGGTTGTGCCAAGATAGCCATCATAGTTAGGAAGTAAAATTTGACGGTGATGGTTATATCTGATGCAGTATGGTAACACGTGAAAAGTGTATGGCGTTCTCGTGTGTTTATCTGGAAGATCCCATTTGTTTAGTCTGCAATGTTGATCAAGAATGTTCTGTATAAAAACAAAATTGATAATCACGCACCGTCAAAGAAAAGGTGAAGAGATTTCCAGTGAATTTAGTATTTACGTAAGCTTAAGTGGTTTAACAAAATACATAAGCTTATTCAGTTCACGATCATGTGAATAGTGTCTTCTTTCAACCACACATTGGGGGCCAGTTTCACAAAATCAGTTAGATTGCAACATAAGCTTATATACAACAACAACACTTTTGTCTAGTTACTCGATCGGAATGCTTCTTACCATTTCTAGCTCTTCTCGAAGCTGGTAAACATAGCTTTCCTTGTCGGCAATCATTTCTTCTAAGTACTTATACCGCAGCTTCTTACGAGCGCGGCACTCTCGAGCAGATTGTCGACTTCGCTCAAGCTTTGCCTCAAGATCGATTTTAGAAGGTCGTCTTCCCCTCTTTCTTCCACAAGGCTTTTTAGTTGAGTTCATCTTTGAAGATTTATAGTTCTGAGAATCTGAGAAAGGCGAATCAGAGGAAGAATTACTATCCACCGAAGAAATACTGTCGTGTTTTGTCCGACGAGACCCAGTCCAAGAACACTTCATTCCTTCCTTTTGGGTCGAATCGACGATCTCTTCTGCTATTGTCTCTTCGTAAGAATTCTCTTTGTTAAAAGAGGAAGAAGCAACAGCCATGCACGGCTTAAAACGCGCAGGAAATCTCAAGATACCTTCTAGGTTTTTCAGGAAGACGAGCGCCTTCACGTACGTGGTAAAATTCACCTTCACGGATCAAAACAAAGTGATGTAATGTTTTGGTACTTGATTGACAATCAAATAAACCACGGCTCTAAATTTGATTGGATAAAACACCTGTTTCCGAGCAACAGGCGGAGAAACATTCTTTTTGGGAACCAATCAGGAACTGATAATGGTCAGTACGTACTCAGTGACGTAGTTTTGGCGCGAAGGTGTAACCACATGACAATCACATGATGATGACACAGCAGCGCTTCCGGATGTGTTCAAAGTGGGGCCCTCTTCCAAATATAGTTGGGGCTTGGAAATGAATACTTAAAAGGGCCTACTCAGTCCCAGACGCTCAGCGACCAAAGGGGACGAGAATGAGACTGGTGATGAAAATATTCATAAGGGCCTGCGCAGGCGTGGAGGCTAATTTGAATGGTTCGAAAATGTGAAAGGAATATTGAACAAAAACAATTGAGTGTCTCTAGTATTTTTGTACCCTTAGCTTACTTGATGCCCTAAACATTGGTAAAGGATGTGTCTTGAAAGGAAAATCGTGAAGATGGACGTCTGTGTGAAGAAAAATAGGTAGAACTACCAACAAATTAACGTGACTTTTTGGCATGGATTTGACATTTTGTTAGACGCGAAAACGTTTTGATAAGTGACAATATGGTTCGTCTTGTAATCAAAAGCTAGTATTGGACTTCATGGATTCTTGAAGCTCACGAGTCTGAGGAAGAAGAATATCGATGGACGACGTTAAAGTGGAAAATGTCCCGTACAATGTGATACCTGTGACAGAATATGATCCTTTTGAGGTACGTAAGTATGCCAGAATTGTAAGTTACTATAAAATCATGTCCACACGCTACAAGAGCGATTTTGTGGCTTCTGGCAAATTATGTATTATTAATGAAGAACTTCACGCAAATCCATGTTTTAAATACAGTGTCAAACGTAACGAAGTCACAGCAGGGATATCCATTGCAACACTTCCTGTTGTTAAATTGTTTCCCCTTGTACGTTTAAATTAATCGACAGTTGAAGTGTTTTCAAATTTGTTGAGTCCTGTGGATCTCAGACGTACCGTAGTCGTGATAAGATTATCAAATGATCCGTTTCCATTACTTAAGGAAACATGTGGGATGATTAATATTGTGATCAATTTGCATTTAGATTAAATTTAAGCATGTAAACATTCTTAGACAAGTTAATAAATTAAAACCAAACTTGCGAAGGGTTCTTGCTGTGTAAAGGGGTTCTTAACATCAGTACAGTATGAAAAAAATGGCAAAAATACAGTCTACAAAATAAGTTGTCACAGTTTGAAATAAAGTTTTACAGATTGTACTAGAACAATTTCTGTCAGTTTTGGTCGGCTCTAATTGAGGTTTTTTAAGGAATATTTCACTTAATTGCACATTGATATTAGCATGTCGAATGGTTAGCACAAGTGTCAACGATACAGCATGGCTTCATCTCATACTGTGATAGGCCCAGGGATGTACAGAAATAAGGCAATAAAGTTTTGGAAAAACTCTCACTGTGACTCTTTTGGAGGAGATTATGGCAGTAGTGTCATTGCCATGTACTTAAGACTAAGTAGAAATACAAATTGTGTTGTTCCAGAAAATATCCATACCCACCCCAAGGAAGGTTAACAGAAATTTCAAGGGGGAGGGAGGTTTCAAAAGCCCAATTTTTTAAAGGAAAGTATGGCACTAAAATGGAATTTCCAGAGGGGTGGGGTGGGAGGGGTTTCAAGCTAAAAACCTACCGTGGGAGGGATATGGATATTTTCTAGAACAACACATTGTATATTTACAACAATAATTAATGAAAAGAAAGTCATATAAAAAGTAGTTCAATTTTTTTCTTGCAAAACACTGAATTATAATCACTAAATAAAAGTCAGTGTTCTAATATTGTACAGATCACTTCCTGAATTAACTTCCTACCATTATACACATGTAGGTTTATTTTTGCTCGGGCTGATATGTCATTATTTCAAGACATGCAACACGAGAATATAAATTATTACCAACGATACTGATGATAGATGTCTCATTTCGCTACACGTGCACATGTACATGTATTTTGTCAACAGGCGAAGTTTGCGGCTTCTCTTTACTGGTTAGTATTTCGTGCTACTGAAGATGGAGAATTTGATGACATCCCATCCCAAGTAACCAGTCCCATTCAGAGGGATTCTGAGGTACATTACATGAAAATCTAGAACAGTTACTGTAGCATTAACTACATGTAGAACTAAGTTTATTTTTAATAACGGTGCAGTGGCTTCATGGTTAATGTGCTTGACTCTGGATCAAGCGGGTCGGGTTTGAGCCCTGGCCGGGGACATTATGTCATGTTCTTGGGCAAGACACTTTACTTTAATTTATAGTGCCTCTCTTCACCCAGGTGTATAAATGGGTACCGGTAAATTTAAATGATAAGGGTAACCCTGCGATGGATAGCATCCCATCCAGGGGGGAGTAGAAATACTCATAGACACTTCATACTACAGAAACTGGGATAAACTCCAGCCTGATGGGCTCATACAGTGTATGAAAACTTTACCTTTACCCTATATGTATGCTATTGTCAGTTTTGGGCAGCTTTCCAGAGTGATTAATGTGTATGATCTCTACTGAATATAAAATGAAACTGAGACAATGAAATATGTGGCCTGGCTAATAATATTAAACTCAGCTAATAAGTTTAGTACATTTATTTCAATAGAAACGCATTACTGTCCGTCCAGAGGTAACGGAATTCCTTACAAATGGTGTGATTTACTGCAAGGTTTGTGACAGCATCTTTGATGGAAAAGTTCCTGTGGTTGGTCAGTGGGCTCTTCTTCAGACCCTCTCTCATCACGGCTTTTATGTGGTTGAAGAAGGTGACATTGCTGTCACGGATTCTGCTTTACAGCAAAAGAAACCATTTAGAAAGGTATTGGCTCGACGAGTTAAATTTTGATCCATAGTACTCATATACTTCTTTTGTGAAGAGTGGGCTTGTCATTGGGTTTAAAAGCTCTACAACAGACTGTATCGGCTGAAGGAAGTAACATGTATGCCTGTTAACCGAAGAACTAAATCTGAACTGTATACACTCCTTATGGTCTCAATAATTTTTTTGGTGGGGTTGGGGTGGTGGAATTGTCACCAGTTTTTTTTTCTGTTCAAATGATATTTTTCTTCTTTAAATTAATAGGAAGGGGCTAGGAGAGAACTGTACCATACTGTACCTCCAGCAGGAGCGAAACTGCTATTACTTGTACATGTATACGTAATACTTGTAATCTCCATTCTAGTGAGATGTATACTATTCAAAATACTTGTCTCTGGAAGTTTGACCTTGAAATTACATCAGATTAATGGTATTTTCAGACTAATTTCCCTCGTCTGAGCTTTGTAGTAAAAAGTCATTGACATGTCTCTGTTTTTGATGTTTCTTTTTTAGTCCACACATCTCGCACTGATGGACTGTCTGATGAATGCCTTCTCTTCACGAATGGTCACTGTTCAACAGGTTATCCAGAGTGTCAGGTATTGATAATTAGTGCTTTAATTTGTTAATTGTTATATTTTCTTCATGCATGCCCCCCTTGGGGATGACAAGGAGCAAAATTTAGTGATGAGTCTTTATTATTGTTACGGTACCATTAGTTGTGATATGTATAGTCAAAGCTCACCTTACAGACAGCTCTATAATATGGACACCTAAATATCACACACAGCAAAGATAGTCCTGGTGAAACCTGGATTCATATACATGTATTAATCTCTTCCTCTGTAGTATGGCATAAGGACAATAAGATCTGTCCCTTGGGCGTCCGTTTTGTAGAGGTTTGACCAGTACATACACATAGAGTACATGTACCACTCAAAACTAAGTTACACCTTCTCTTCTCATTTCTCTTGAGCCTAGCGGTCCGCAGCAATTGGTCACAAATGCTAGCATTGTACAGTTTCCTGACGAAGTCTCTTTACATGTATTATGATAAAAGTAAAGAGAGTAGTATTTGTATATTAGGTAATTATACGATTTTTCTTGTTCAATTTGGAATTAACTTGCATGAGTGAGTTTTTCAAAAAGCTGAAATTGTGCAAGCTGCTTTTGGCGAGTGCAATTTCAGCTTTTTGAAAAAGTCACAAGTGCAAATTAATTCCAAATTGAATGAGAAAAACTGTATGTTGATTACTTTTTAATAATATGATAAACATGAAAAAAATTCCATGGAGGAAGTGCCGGAAGGTCTTTCCTGAAGCCATTTTTTCTCATTTGAGAAAACTTTTTTCCAACTTTCTGCACAAAATGTTTTCGTCGTCATTTTAAATGGCCTAGAAAATTTCCTATTATCTTTCAGCCAATTGTAATCCAGAATTACATGTACAATGTGTAATTTGCCCTGGTGTTACACTTTTTGCTCTGGTATTACACTTGAACTTCACTGCTCTCAGCCAGTCAGAATCGAGTCATTTTTTCATGTATATTATTAAAATACTTTGTAATTATTTTGCCAATTATTGTATAACCATTTTGACAGTTGAGGTATTGCGATAAATTTTCTACTTTATTTACACAGCAACTTTTCATCATTCAATGCTTCCAAAGAGCTTCCATTTGATCTAGAGGATGCTTTGCTGTTATGGATGAACAAAATATGCGCAGCATTGAATGACAACCAGCTGAAAAGACAAAAGCAGCACGCTGAACAGCTTCTGCAGAATCAGGACAAAGCCAAACGCTTCAGGTTTCGTCGTGATCAGCTGCAGCCAAAAGTGCAGACAGCATTTCCTATGATGGAAGAACTTCTGAACGATATCAGTGATGGGAAGAGTTTACTTGGCATCATAATGTTTTACCATCCTAAAGTTATTAACCTTGAAGGTAATTCTTTTACTGTTATCCACCATGAAGGTGAATTCAAATTTGTTGTTTATTATCAGCCTTGCTGGTGAATGAAATTGTTTTCACTCTTGAATAAGTAACAAGTCATTGTCATAGTCCCACATACTTTTTTTTTTATTTGCTCAAACAATTACAACAATTACAATTAAACTTACACTACAGTTACAAAAAAAAAAAAAAAAAAAAAAAGGCCATGGAGTACGTATCTATGCATTACAATCTACACATTACATACATGTACATGTACATGTACAATGAACTTACAGTATGCTACTTACAGAAAAAAGTAAAAAAAAAAGAAAAAAAGAAAAGAAAGAAAAATAGTCCCACATACAATGTACAAACACTGCAATCTCGCTACTTCCCCTAAGCAGACATCACTTCTAAGTGGAAAGTGTTTTTGGTCTGAAGAGTGTTTATTAATAGGAGATTCAATGGCAGTATGCTGTTAAGTTAGGGTGTAGTACAACAACCACCACATATACTTATGCTAACACTTGGCAGAATTGTTTGCTCAAAATCACGGATTGAATGATTCACTTGCTTTGCACTGGTTTTACTGCACCATTCTCTGAGTTGCAGTCCGTTTGCTTAAAGTGCCTATGAAGTAAAAAATAATTGCTGCTGATTTGAAAGGCTTTTCAAAGTAAAGAAGAATGGCGTTTTCGTTTTTGGAATATCTTTTATCGTTTTAGAGATATTCACGTTTTTGTATTATAAGTGATGATGTCATAGGTGGTTCCACTAAAACAGTTCAACACTCAATCAAGAATATCTCTAGAAATATTAAAGCAGTGTTCTTTAAACTTGGCACCAGAAATATACATCACAAAAGAAACAAAATGACACCCGTCGTGCCGTCACCATGACAACAGTTATACCGCTGGTCCTGTTTTAATTAAAAGTAACATTACCAGATTTTATCTTAATCAAGGATCATCCACTCCCAGCAATCTAGTGGGGCGAGTTAAGACAATATGGGAATCATGTGTGTTCTGAGCAAGACCCTCTGTCCCTTTTCGAAGGGTTGCAAATTGGCATATGTGGTTTTTCAGAGAAAGAGACTGGAGCCAAAAGTGTCGCCATGGCAACAACACAGAAGGTGTCATTCTGTTTCTTTTGTGATGCACATTTGTGGTGCCAAGTTTGAAGAACATTGCTTCAATATTTCTAGAGATATTCTTTATTCAGTGTTTTACTGTTCAAGTAGAACCACCTATGACGTCATCACTTTCCTCATTTGCATAATACAAAAACGTCAATATCTCTAGAACGAAAAAAGATATTCCAAAAAGGGAAACGCCATTCTTCTTTACTTTGAAAAGCCTTTCAAATAAGCGGCAATTATTTTTTACTTCATATATAGGCACTTTAAGAAATAACTTAAGCAATAAGCTGATTTTCTTGATCATGTGAGACTCTTTTCTCGATACTCAATTTACAATCCTTGATTCTCATAAAAATGGCGTTTTGAGTATCATGTTGAGGATCATGACTTGGAAGAGACAGTCTACTTAAACTTGTCTGTTACTGTATGATGATGGGTTGTTCAGTCCCTGTATCAAGAGATTTAGCGATTGTTTTAGCCTTTTTTAGGAGGATATATCAAGGAATTGTTTCACAAGTAAGAAATATATGTTATTATTTGCAATACTTGCATTTGTTTATTACTAATACATGTCTTGTATGTGTACATGTTCTATCATATGCTCACAGTTTCTTTTCTTGTAAATTTCCAGATGTTCATTTTGACAAAGACCTCTCTACGGAGGACTGTGTTCGCAATCTTGATCTGTTCCGTTCCCTTTGTAGTCAGCTCATCTGTACATCTGTTCTTGCACTTAAAGTTGAAGATCTATTGTATGGATCACAAGCCATGAAGCCTAATGTTGTTGCTCTTCTTGCGGAGATATTTCACAAGTGCGAAATAGAGTCACTGGCATCAGAAAATGGTGTCGAGAAACAAACTTCTAAGTCAGATGTTGACCTCAGATATATTGTTGCTAACAAAGAAAATGTTGTGGATAATAAAAGTTCTAGTGCTCCTGTTTTAAGCTCAGACAAATTTAAATCAGTTGAACATCGAAGCTCCAGGGAGTCTTTCAAAAGTGAAAGGTCTTCATCGATATCTGGGCAGATAAACAGCTCTGCCTCTGATCCTACGAGACAGGAAAACAGCTATGCTTGGAAATCCCAGAGTGATGGTCAAGTGAACTCAAATAGTCGATTGTCATTCAAGTCACCATTTCATCTGGATTTTACTGTCGATAATGACCTACAGCAACCTCCTTTAAATGGACATTTGTTGAAAGAAGGTAATGATAAAGAAAACGTTTTAGACAAAGGCAAAGACAAAGAAAATCCCTTCAGTGGAATACTCCAGAGACCAGTTCTTGCTGGAGATTCAAGGAAACATAATTTAACAGCTAACTTAGCTGGAGGGTATGGCAGCCCACGAGCCACACCCAGACAAGAAGTTCCGCTTCTGATGCGTCGCAACAAACAGAAGCAAAGAACGCTTGATCTTGAAGAGTGGGATATGCAACAAGAAGAAGTAGAAGGTAACTATTAAAGATCAAACTGTCTATTTATTTATAAGCTATATGATTGTACGTACACTGTAATCTTTTAAACTTTCTACGCATAAAATGACGTTTATCCATGATCCCCAGGGGTAATGGGTCGGAAAAACTCTACCATAAAATAGCTAACAAAATTAGCCGGTAATATTGTTGCTCAGTAAATGCCCCTTATCCCACTGTAAAGAACTGGCCCCAGTTGTCCGAAGGTTGAATAACGCTTTCCACCGGACAAATTGCTATCCATTGGATAAGTGCTAACAAAACAAACCATACTATCTGCTGGAGAATGATTTATCTGGTGGATAGCGTTATCCATCTTTCGAACAACCCGGGCCTGAAGTTTAAAAGAACAAATGAACATTTTAAATGCAAGTCAGAGGTTTCCATAAGTTTTTAGGTAGGTGGGCAAAATTGCCAATGAAGTTCCCAGAAAGTGGGCACATTCTGCCAGTTGCCAGCTCTTATTGAAACCTCTGGCATTGGTATTGAAATAGAATATCACAAACATCGTAGCAAACTGGTCAATAGATGATAGAATGTCAGTCAGATTTTTTGTTTTGACAGGCAATTAAATCATACACCTGCTGATTTTTTTTTCTCTGTTTTAATTTATCAATATTCACAAACTGAGAAATTATAATAATTATTTATGGTGGAAATATTCATGTTCAGTCTCTATGCGAGTTTCTTGCTATTCATAAATAAGAATTTCAATATATGATTAATATATAATTCTGGTATCTACTGTGAAGTGAAGGTGAATATGTCAGGTTTTAAAACATAGAAAACTGGCATACTTAATCATGACATATGAATATATTTCAATGCAAGAAAAAGAAAATAGCTGATCGCTTCAGGCTAAATCAATTTCCTTCTTGTCATCTAAAATAAATTCTGATGTGGTGATTGAAGAAATTAATTCAAACTGAGGTAATGAAATATCACACTTTCTTCATTATTAATTCATGAGGACAGAACATTCATGAATATGAGTATAATCTAACCATGTCTGTTGCTGTGTTGACACTTTGATCTCACAATTTTGAGTAGGGAAAAATCAAAGCTCTGCTCTTCCATGTTGCAAAATAAGTTTTGCTTTTGGCACTCCTAAAATTATTCTTCCATCATTTGTCTTGTAAACTAAAGCAGAGGAAGATCTACATGTAATATATGGTTTGATTTAATGTTTTAACTGTAAATGTTTTAAATTTATGATTATAGTGCAGACCTATTTTGAATATTGTGTTATTCTAAAATTTAATCAGTTTCTGCAGAAAACATTTACTAAATATATTTTATTATGGATGCAGATATCCTTCATTTTGTTATGTGTGATATTCTAGCTTTTATTTAATCCATATAATTCTACATTTGCTTGTCTGTAAATTTTTAATATTATTATTTTGTTTTGAATGCCTGCATCATTTTTCAGCTCTGTCAATTTATCGTGAATTGAAAATATTCTATTCGCTTATAACTGCATGATCTTTCATTCAATATTGCTAATTAACTCAAGGTAATAATATTGAGGGTGGTATTGTAACAAAGTTATACCTTTCCGATAATTCTAACTGTCGTGGGTTCAACCTTTTTATGCCCAGCCTGTCGACTGTTCAACTGACACAGATTATTGTCGAATTATTTAAACTAAGATATAAATTAAAATTATAAAATAACAGAGTTGACTTGTCCATTGATAAAAGTTAAATCTGTCTTACATGTAAAATAACAATCCAACTTTTCAGATAAAAGTATACTACAGAGATATTTGCAAGGTATGTGCATTCTTTCTGGAACCTTGTGACTTGTTTAAAATAATATTTCTTCTGTGACAAACTATACCATTAGATGTAACTTTATTTAAATGTGACGAGGTCATCAACCAGATCATTGTGGAAAATATTTTAAACTAAAAGAGATATGATCCTGAAGGATTTTACATCCCGCTATACTGCAGACTGATATCAAGTAACCAGAACAGCTCTTGGCGGTTATTTGCCTATCACACAAATTAAAAATAAGGTACATGTACAATTGATTAAGAGACAAAATAACTTATTACTTTAAACAGATTTAAAGAAGAATGTTATTCCTCATCTTTAATTTTGTTGTAGATTGGAGTTGTGTTTAATAATAATAATAATAATTGATAAAAGATATTACCTTACACATGCTCTGTTTTGAGAATGTTTAACAATAAATTAATAGCCCGCGTAGCAAGCATTCCTGTAAGAAGAGCTCTTCCGCATTCTGGCCACGCGTAAATTGGGGCTGCACGTAAATTAGGGTCTGTGGGATTTGTGTGTTGAGTGTGAAACTCCCCAGGGATATGGCTGGAGCACTTGTTGATGTTGTTTTGCATGTCTCTTTCAGAACTGCAGCTAAATGACCTACAGCGTTCCCAGTCCCTGACTGGGCTTGATAAAGCAAAGGTGGAGCCCAGGCAGTCATTTCATGCCTGGAGGGAGGACACTGGGGCAAGTCTGTCTGACTCTAACCTTGCCTCTAGCAGGAATGAGAGAATATCACTGGACTTCAGGTGAGCCTTATTGTCAAACTTGCTCGTCATCTCCAGTAACAGTACAATTTCTATGAGGGGGCAGGAAGGATGGTCAGCTAGTAGCAGATCTATACATTGGTTTTAATTCTTGTTTTAATGTGGTGTTATTGCCAAAAATAAATTTCCAATCAACTTCTTTTGTTTGTACGACAAGTATGGCTGCCACACCTTTGTCATTTCAGTCTATTGGAGATTGTTTGCAAACCACCCATACTCTTATCTCGAGTTAAGAATTCAACTGCTGGTTGCTGCCAGTTTTGTGTTTAAGATATGTTACTCCCCCAAGTCTCTCTTCACCCAAGTGCTGGCAAATTGTGAGCTCATGTGCGGCCTGATAAAATACTAGAAAGTTACATGTATCTGGGATGTACTACATTGTACATGCAGCACCCTACCCTAGGGGAGTTGCAATACCCCTGGGGACAGGTGGAACCGGTAGTGGCTCCTCTAGTTTCTAAGATTGAAAACGTGATTTACCTTTACCTCCCATAAAATGAAATCAGACTGTAACTTACTCCCTTTTAAAACCAGTCGAGGTTTGATGGGATGGTGCTTTTTATGAGTTTCATCTTACGTTTAGTTGTATTCTCACAACTTAGACCAAACCCAACCAGCAGTGTTCCCCAGAGGACTGCAGAAGGGGGTACACCCCGGCGGGGCACTCAAGGGATCCACGTGCCTGTGACGTCATCCGGATTGAAAACTAAGCGTGACGAGCACACGTCTCAAGATAGTCTGTCCTCAAGTCCTAAATCAACAGATAGTCTGAATATGAGGCCTTCTGGAGATAAACCGAGGGAGAGACAGCACTTTGCGCAATCAGGTAACCAATTGTATACTGCTCTAAGACTTCAATAGGCCATTCCGAGTTACCTTTTGGCTCTGTGTCAGAACTAGTCTTCGTGCGAAAACCATTCATATGAAAATGTGTTCCCTCCCCCTGCAGGTTCATTTTCATGCAAGTCAAACTCATTTTCAAATGAAAGGTTTTGTACGAAGACTCGTTTAAAGCAAAGGCACAAGGTAACTCGGAAATTGCCTATTGGACCATGACCCATGCTCATGTGCATTGTGATGCCCATGGTATTAAGCTCCGAGCGTAACGACCCCTGTCATTTGCGTATTTTGCAACCTTTTCTCTCGCTTCTTTTGGAGGGTTGCAAGTTTTGTGGGATTTCCACTTTGTGGTAGCTAAAATGTGTACCTCATATGGGCTGATCCATCTTAGTAAAGTAATGATGTTCACACTGAATACATGTATATGAAGAGAACAAAGGGATAAATCTAAACGGAGTCATATATTGCTTTTGTATTACTGGTCGTCTGAAACAAATAATCAGACTATATCGCTTCAGCTTGTTGTATAGTCTTTAGTCTTTCCGTTTTTCCATCAATTCTCATAGCAAGTCAACTGAATGCAGTTTGCGGTCGCTTCTTTTACACGGTCGTAACTTTGAGAGTGTAACTTCTTTCGGGTTAATTCGTTAACAACATAACATTTTTATCGTTACTTTCCGGGCGATGCAGAAATTTACATGCATCGGTCAAGCCAACGGGTATTGCAACATTTATTCGATCGAAGACGAGTAATTTTGTTAATTGCAGGTATTGAATTTTATTCCGTGTAACCTCTGTGGGATGTGGTTATCAGAAAGCACTCGCAATTACTATGAAATGATCTATTTTTGAGAGAGAGATCAACCAAACAAAAAGGAAAAAACCTTGGGGGACACTGTAATTAAATAAACAAGTTTTGCAAATGGAACATAAACTATTAAGAATTCCAACTGGAGGAACGCTGACCAGTTGGCTATTTACATGACGCGGTCGAGGAGTTGAACACGGGGATAACCGAGAACAAATCCAGATAGTGGTAGGTTGGAGGATTTCAATCAGGGACCTCTAGATTTCAAATCTAGCGCCCTAAACCACTCGGCCACGCTTTAATTAATTGTCCTTTATTAATGTATACTATACTGTGTGTTTCTTATTTGTCAGTTGTCCGGGACAGTTGCACGAGTGACATCTCCACCAAGGAACTGAACCAGTTTGAGGAGATAGAAGCCATGATCCTAGCTGGGAAGAGCGTCGAGACTCCTCGAAAGTTCGTGAGAGCGAGTAAACTTCCTAGTGCACCCGCCTCGCAGGATGAAGAGGACGAACTCAACACGAGTGTCAGCAGTGAGGATATGAACAAGTTTAGACTGGAAGTACTTCAGCGGCTTACAGAGGACAAGCTACGCGAGATCCCGGATGGAGCGGAAATGGAAGACGACGATGATCCTATCCTGCTCGCCCGCAATAATGCGGTCAGCAGTCCTAGAAATCCTCCAGAGCAGCGCACGCGCCTTGACGTACCTGATCCCCCTGCGGAAGTTCCCACCGATCAGCTATCTCCTATCACCGAGACAACAGAGCCTTGTCCTTCGGTAGCGTCCAATCCTAACTCGGTTTCCTCCGCTAACTCCACTGCTCCTAGCAGCCCTTGTTCTCCTTTGGATGTAGCTCCGTTTATGCCCGCGTTTTTCACGACTTCACCTGCAAACACGCTTGATAGAAAGAACCAGAGATTGAAAGAAAGGGAAGATTCTGAGAGGACTTTGGTTGCAGAGGATGATGACGCCTATACTAAAGAACCAGAAACTAGCGCCACACCCCGATTTCAAACAATGCCTTCTAACAAGTATCGCGACTTTTCCACCAAAAGTAAGTCCTTTGAGCAGCTTGCACGCGGCAGTTATACTGTGGGTCAGGTGTCTGTGGAGTCTGCCCAAGCACTTGGAATCCCTGTGATCAATGCACGCGCTGAAGAAATTCGCGCCAGGGCGGAATCCTTAAGCAGCCAATCGGCGTATCCAGAACCGAGCGATTTCAGGGTACGTAGTCATCAAGAAACGAATTCAAGTGCAGATCTGTCTGGGTTGAGACCGCTTGTTTTGTCTTCTGGCGGCGGCGATTCAAATGAGGCTTTTCCAGCCGAGGGCGTGGACGGTCGACGGGACTCCCTGGAAAGTTCTCCTCTACCTTCGCCTGCTTTTGCCCGAGGGAAACGGGACGACATCCGAGGACAACGGGATGATACCCGACCAGAAGCTGCTTTTCGACCGCGTGATATGACCGCGCAGGACAGTCCGGGGGATGTGGTGATTTTCGAACGCTCCTTGTCAAACTCGCACGGAGCTCAAGAAGACCCCATGACTGCAAGTGAGAATTTGAACCCTCAGACGAACGAAAACGAGCAAAGAAACTCTGTAACTGTCAGCAGAGCAAAGAAATCTGAAGCATACGTGTTTGATTTCAACCAAGAAGTGGTCCAGCATTACGAGAATGATCCTGCGGCACTGGACTTTAGAACTTACAAGAAAGGAAAACGTGCTGATTTGGCTGATGGCAGCAATTTACCACGGGGTAACCAAGCATTCCAAGGCTCGCAACGAGACGGTCAGTGCGCTACATTTGGCGAAAACGGTCATGGAGGTACACAAGAACATAGACCTGCAAGCCAAGAGCGGAGGTGTGCTGCGAATGAGTTTGCTCCCCGTGATGGAACTCATTCTCGTCACGTTTATGAAGAAAATCCCAGTGCAGGCGTGTATATTAACGAACTTCGCCCGTCTGATGGATTCTCAACATACAGGAAAGAGACAGAACCATTCGGAAATAATGGAGCTGCAATCGCCGAGGCTACTGAGAAAGGTTTGAATCTGCGACACTCTGACGGGTTTTCAACTTTCAGGAAGGAAACAGAAGCTACTGCATCAGAGAGTTTGTCAGCGCAGTTCAGGACGATTCCTGTTCACGGTCAGAGAGAAATCGAGGCTGAACAATATGCTACGTTTGCCAAATCCGTGAAGAAACACGACGGAAGTCAATTTCGTGCTGAAGAAGAATTTTACCACCCTCCTGATTTGGAAATACTAGCAGTCGCGGCTGTCGGTCCTCTTCCCAGCCGGGGAGGGGAGGGTCAGATGTACACTGCCCCCAGAAGGAGAGAAGAGGAGCAGGCTCGAATATCTAGCTCCTCCAACATCACCAGATCCCGAACATTCCGGAAGAAGCCCGACGGGCAAATTATTGAATGTGATGATGTAGGAACGAACAGCTCTCCAAGGCAATATGAGGAGAGCGTTTCAACAAACAGCGCCACCAAGCCTACTGGAGAGCAGTCTATCAACGCACACATCCGGGCTAGTCCAGAGGGAGCCGGAAGTGATAATCCACACAGAATTAGCTGGACGGATGAGTCGGAGGCTGGGGCGAGGCCGACAAGGCATTCCAATGCCAGTGTAGATAGATCGGTAAGGCAATTGTTATCACCTAACCTTAGTATAGATAAGAGAAATGCCAAAATACATACAGAGAGAGAAGGAACGGGGGGGGGGGGGGGGGGAGGGAGATGATCGGACGGAATGTATTCCAGTTTTGATGAATTATATAGATGATTGACAGGTATCTGTTAATTTAAATGATCCCTATGATCGGTGCGATAAGTCGATCATGTGTGTTTTTACACAGCAGCCCGCTCAGGAGAGTCCTGGCCCAAGCAGTCCCAGAAGGCGTGGCAGTCCCAGACACACAGGCCGCGGGAGCCCTGGGGCAAGGATCAGTTGGCTGACAGCAGCTAAGAGTGGTGTAGGGGGGCAAGTCATGTTGAATGACAAAGGTAAGGATAGTAGGGAGGGGACGGTGCGAAGTGTTGGCGTACAGTTGTACTGGCTGGTACTGGACAGGGGCGAAGCATTGGAAAAAGGAATGACCATCTTGAAGTGACGTTTGCTGTGAGATAACACATTCCTTACCATTTGATCGGAAATATGTAACTTAAAAGAAAGGCCTGTTTTCACCATCATGAGGTGATTGAGGACATGGGCGTACAGGCTTCAGACTTTTTTTTTGGGGGGGGGGGGGGGTACGGTGACCTTGCCCGAAAAAAATTACGCAATGCCCGAATGCGTGATTGTTGAAATCGAGATGCAAAACGCACTCATGATCAAATTGCATGAAAAACAGAAACGTTCACAATTCTTGCATCTAATGGACTGCTATAATTTCAGAAATACTTACATTGAGAGCTTGCATACTCAATGACCTCAATCAGCAGTCTCCATTTTTTGCCCAAATTTTTGCCAATTCTGCTCGTAAAAGTTACATAATTTCCGTAGATGGGAAGCTGCAACCTCCGCCTCCGCCTCCACCCCCCAGTTCGCACGCTTATGATCGAGGAGATAAATGAGCTTATACTCTGTAGAAAAGATTTTTGAATATTGAACGTTGCTAATGCCCAGGCACTGATGACCGGAGCGAGTGAAAGTTAGATCAGTGGAAGACAATCTTTTTTGTTGACATGTTTCGCCATTTTAAAACCTTTCACTGTCCCCACCCAGGGTCTCGAAGGATGAACGAATTATAGCCTTCGGGAAATATTCAGTGTAAAGGCTTGACAGTTTTCGAGCGATTTATAAACCATCTTCTACCTGTTATTCTGTTTTATGGAACTCAGACACAAAGAAACGCTTGTGCACAACTAAGCGGTTTAAGTCCTTTCTGTTCTACCGCCTGCCCTCCTTAAGAAAAATCGATTTTTTTTCCCTTGAGTAATGCAGGCGTTGTGGTGTACTTAGCATTGACACGATCTTCAAAGTTTTGTCTGTGCGGTGAAAAGGATATTAATGACGCTAGAAAAACGTCACCCTGGCACAGAAAATTGGTGTAGAGAAAACGGATTTACAGCCAAAAGAAGTCAAACATGCCACCAGGCACTGGGGAATTACAGCGAAACAAATTGCCTGTCAGTTTGGTTAAAATAAGATGCAATTTAAGGTGTGGAAAATCCGGAGGTGATTTTGCATAATCCTTATCGCTTCCTTCTGATGAAGCAATTCCGAGGTGTGGCGGAGAAATTAATTTCTCTTGTCAATTTCCATATCATAACAATCACAATTTGTTGTGGATTGCAGCGCTTGGCTACTTTGTCAATCGTTCGCCCGTGAGTTGCAGATGATATTTTCGTCTGGTGAAAAGCTAGGAGTGTTTCACTCAAAACAGACGTTCGATTTTAGCTACATATTTTCCGCGCGTTACATGTGCCTTGTGTGACCGTGTTTTCGCGTGTCGCTGATTCATTAGACTCGCTCGACTGAATGTTGACATCATAACATTGGGGTCGATTTCTGTAAAGACTTTCGCCGAGCCATATCGCCTCTGGATTCAAAGAAATATCTTTAACCACTGCACAATCAGGTGAGTCCATCGAGAGCCTTTTACCATATTGATAAATAATATATGCGAAATAATATAATTGTTGATTCTTGCGTGTACGCGCTGCGAGGTCTGTAATTTGCATGTAGAAATCTGAATACGTTAACTTGTAGTCGTGGCACGGTATATTTTCGAGTGTTTTAATCGGATCTTGTGTCGTTTTTAACCGCTCGTGACTCAACGGATCCCTTGGGGTTGTTAGAGGTGGCTTACCGTGAAATAACCGAACCGAAAAGAGACGAAAACAACGTCAAATTTGTGAACAGCCCGTTTATAATCATCGTATAACCTACTCTTCGCTATCGGTTCGCCGTGTTGGATGTTTGTGTGGGAAATGTCGCTTAACACTCGGCAATGGTGATGTCATTCCCTAGGAACGAAGTAGCCAGTGTATGGGTCGATCGTCATATTTCGGAAATAGCATTGTGTGGTTTATATTGAAGACTGCGAGTGTTGTGTTCAGAACAGCGCACGATCGATCAACAGCAGGACGTGATGCTATGGCCGGCGAGTACCTGGCATGGTTTTGACCGCACTTGATTTTGTTATCTCGTCAATCTTTGTGCTTTAACTCTTGGGGATATTCCTCTAAGAAATTTACGAAAAGCTGGGTGAACACGCTGTGTAGATCACCGAGTTATTCCACCAGAACGCCACCGGAAAGAAGCGTGTTTATAGTCCGGTGCCTTGGGTGTTTGGTATCAACTGTAGGAGTCTGATGCTTGGCGGAAAAGCATTAAAGGTAGAATCTATACGAACGCATATATAGTGTAGCTTTTTATGTTCTAAAATTTCACTTTTACGAAAAGACGTCTTCGTTTTAGCTTTTGTCTAGGCAAGTCTCGAATATCTGTTATCTTGAATACAATACAGCACTTTTAGCAGCGGGGTTTTTAATTCCTTATTTCGCGAGCAGAAGTTTGTGAATTGAAAGAGTTCTGCTCTAATGAGACTCTTGTTTTTAAAACAGATTTTAGCTTAATTGCTTGTAATGGATTCTTGTCGAAATGTCACGTAACTTCTTGCGTCACAATCTTGCAAAGTTAATATTTTTTCTTGGCCTCATATCGAATATTTATTATTGTGAATACATTTTAAATTGTTATTTTATAGACTTACATAGTCTCTCTCATTGTAACCAGGGAAGAGACATTTTTGTTGTTGGTCAATTTTGACTGTTAGTCTTTGTTTACACAAGCAGTTTTGATTTATGTAACTTCTGTCAAAAACTTATCTTCCACCGTGTTTACATTTTCTACATTTTTGGCTCTTTAGGGGTTGTTCGGCACGTTTGTGTAAATATTAAAATAATAAATAGATTTGACAGATGCTCACTCGATATATCTTGTTTTTCACCAACACGAATATCTGTTTGTGAAATTCAGGGGGTGTCTGCACGCGTTCTTAGGAGCAAAGTAGCCATCTGAAGATAAATTTAATCGCAAAAATGTTAATTTTGGGTTAATTGCTCTCATGTTGTCATAATTTCTCATGTCATAATTTAAGCGCAAAAGGATAGTTAATGATATGGACCATTTCAATATAAATTATTCTCATATCGGCTCTTTGCATAGGAAAATAGAAACATTGTTAAAATTCAAAATAGAGGTTACGAGTGGTTATTTTGGTCGCTCTTAGTGTCGTACAAGCATCAGCTATCTTCAACCAATATAACAATTTTTGTGGTAAAATACCTATGAAGTGAATCATACATTTGACTTGCCGCTGAAAGAGGAAAAAAGAACTCTCTGTATTGAAGTATAAAGTATCAGTTCTCATAAGCAGACCCTGCCAAAATGACCAGTTCAGGCTGTTTTGCGTAGCAAATTGTTGTCTTGGAGCAAAGTACCCGGTAATATTTGTTTCTGTTGTCTACTAATCCTGCTTTTGCTGCCGTGAGATAATTTGCTCTAATATTATTTGAATTTTTAGGTTGCATGCAGGAGGAAGCAAGGACAAAGCCTTTTACTGACAAATTACCTAATGAAGGACCGCGTTTCATAGCGACAGCGGTCATACGCCCCCAAAACGTGCGCAATGGCGAGGAAACTCCCCGGAAGGGTACTGAAAATGGAGCGAAAGTACCTGAAGTCTTGGGGCTGCCCGCAGTAACGCGTGTGGGTCTTTCGTCTTACTCTAATGGACAATTTGGCTCAGAGTCGCTAACAAATGTTGCTGATAGAAGCCCTTGTTTGGGTAAGTCCAAAGAGACATCTGAAAAGGAAAGAAACATGGCATCAAGCTCATCTATTTCCGAGTCTGAGCCAGATACGCGTGCAGGCGGTAGTATCCGCGCTAGAATAGCGGCGCTGTCCGCGGCAGCAGGCGTGTCAAGATTGAACGTGACTCCAGGCAGGGAACAGTCGAAGATTACTATAACAAAAGGCGCCATTCGGTCAGCTGAGGACGAAACGCACGGAAGGATTAGAGCAGGCTTATTCGCTGAATCATCAAAATCAAGCGAAAAAGCGGCCGATACAGAAAGTCAACACGAATTTTCAAAAATTTCTGCCAAAGATGGTGTTGCATTCAATGTTGGATTTCAAAATGCATCAAAGAGTCGACCTCCGCCTCGTGTGCTGTCAAGATTTACGACTGCCAATCTAGAACGAAAGGACGAGGCCGTTGTTTCTGAACCTCGGATTGTAAGTAACACTGAAACTGAGGCAGTAAAGGACAAATCTGTAGCGTTTGAGGTGAGTTTCGATGATGAACCGCGTTCAAAACGCGCCAAAGATGAGCCGGTTTTGCTGCAGTCACCGTTTAAGGCACTCAAAACGCGTTCAAACCTCAGACGCCATCAAAAATCAAAGCCTTGTCAGCCTCAAGGTGCACAACCCATTTCTTTCTCGAACGTTGCTGATAAAGGTTTCCTGGCTTCTTCTCAGAGGGATGAGTCAAAATCCAAACGCGATCCATCTTTTGGCAGTGAAATTGGCGAAAAGGCGTCAGATTCATCTGGCAATCTAAAAGCAACGCAGAAACAATGCGAGTTTTCCTTTGTTTCAGAAAAACGCGTTACGGAAATAGAACTAAGTGGAGAATTACCTGTTGATACTGCTTGGAACGCTATTGCCATAAAGCCGGAAGCTTTTAAAGAGCAGAGTGACATTGAAGTACCAAAGCTGCTAAAACGAAACACTTTCACTTTAGGTACAGTGTCCGACCAAGGGTTACCAATCGTTAAGGTACTGAATGAACTTGCGAGTAAAGAGGAATCTAAAGAGGATATAGGTCTACCAACAGGTGAGCAAGTCTCAAAGCGTAGCACCTTCACCTTAGATACGGTGTCCGACGAAGGGTTGCCAATCGAACTTGCCAGTAAAGAGGAATGTAAAGTGGATATAGGTGTACCAACAGGTGAACAAGTCTCCAAGCGTGGCACCTTCACCTTAGATCCTGTGTCCCAGTCTATAGAGAATGCAAGTAGTGAAGGATTACCTGTTGTCAAAGTGCTCAACGAATTGGCAAACAAGGCGGAATTTCAACAAAGTAAACTGCAGTCGGATGCTGATACCTCATCGCTGCCAGATGACAAGGCGCAGAAGCGAGGCACGTTCACTTTGGATAACGTGTCTCAAGAAATAGAAAGCGTGATCGAACAAAGTGGAATAGTAACTGATGTTTCACATGTAACGGCGAAGAACTTGAGTGAACGGGATGACAACTCTCTTCCAGATAAACCGGTTCCAGATGATGCATTAGCAAAAGAGGATTTAACATCGAAAGAGATCAACGAACCTTCAGAGAAACGATCCACTTACACCTTAGATGCAGTTTCGTCTTCGCTGCAAAGTGGAGTGGACGACGGTGTACCTGTTGCTGAGGTCTTATGCCAACTCGCCAAACGCGAAGAACTGAAATCATCAACCTTGCCTGGTGCTGGTGATTCTTCAGCGCAAGTTGAGTATGTTCCAAAGCGTGGTACGTTTACTCTGGACGCCGTGTCACAGACGTTAGAAGATGCTCAGGAGCAAGGCTTGCCAACAGTGGATGTGTTAGATCAGCTTGCGTCTGAACACGAGTCGTATCCGTCACTAGGCACATCTTCAGAAAACACGTCCAAACCATCCCAAAACAGGGGAACCTACACATTAGACACGGTGTCACACGCGATTGAGGAAGCAGTGGAATTAGGAATTCCTGCATCCGTGACATTAAATCGCCTAGCTCAGGAAGGGAAGCCATTACGGAATACCCCTGCGCATGGAGATGATGATTCTTCCTGTGGCGATGCTGCGTGTGGTCTCAAAACTCACCGAGCGCTCTCTCCCGGCCATCGAGACGAGATCGAGGCTTCGTTTGAGGATGCTCTGGAGCAACTTGAGGATTGTGTGACTTTTGTAGCGTTCCCAGCGGCTTCTCATCGAGAACGACCGTTTTCTGATCGGAAACGTTCGCCTCCAGGTCGGGAACTATCGTCTTCTGATCGGGAGCAATCGTCTTCTAATTGGGAACGATCGTCACTTGATCGGGAAGGAGGGCCTTCCAATCGGGAACGATCGTCATCTGATCGGGAACTATCTTCGGAGACGTCAGGGAAGCGTGGCACTTACAATCTTGACGACGTTGAAAACACAGTTGAAGGCGGCGTACAAGATGGCGTCCCCGTGGTTGAAACATTAGAACGTTTGTCTAAAACGAACACTAGTTCCAAGGAGGAGGTTTCAGACGCTCAGTTGTCTGTGCAAAAAAGGAGAACCTACACTTTGGATGAAGTCTCACTTTCGTTGAAGGCTGCTTCAGAACAGGGCATTCCTGTAGTGGAAGCTTTGAAAAACATGACGAAAGCTAAGGAAGCTGCCAGAGGGACTGGAGAGAGTGCACAGAAGCGAGGCACTTACACCCTGAATGACGTATCGAAATCTCTGGAGCACGCTAAGAAAACCGGGATACCTGTTATTGAAGCTCTCGAGTCCTTGTCAAAGGAAAAACCACCAAGTCCACTACTGATTAAGATACCAGAGAGAAGTGCAGAAAACAGAGGAACATACACTCTGGATGAAGTGAGTTATACCTTGGAAAAGGCGAAAGAAAAAGGGCTTCCTGTTGTCGATGCCTTGGGACAAATGACTGTGCCTAAAGATGTTTCGCTCAGGCAGACGCCAGACGCTGTCCATCGAAGACAAGAGAAACTGGTAAACAGGAAGACTTATGCGCTGGCGAGTCCGCTGGAGACGATTGGCGAAGGGGCAAAGTTGCGTCTTTACGATGGAAGCCAAAGACAATTGATGTCGCCGCTGAGTTTGCACGCGAAAGCTAAAGAATTGACAACATCAAAAACCAGTGGCAATGAGAGCAAGGCTAGAGGCTTAGGTGTCGTTCAGAAGTTAGATTTCTTGACTTCCGCGTGCGAGCTTTTGTTACAAGCGAATGCTAAAGAGATGTCTAAGGATCTACAGACGACTGCTCCATGTCTGGAAAATACTCGGAACAATCCGACATCGGACGAATCTGTACGAAGACCACACGAAGATCACCCTGAACTTGTGAACGAAAGCGTTAAAAATGAAAAATCTTGTCTTGGTGGCAATCAAACTGAGCGCCGGACTTATTCTTTAGACAGTGTTTCACAGACTATTGACGACGCAAAAGCTGCAGGAATTCCAGTTGTTGACGCTCTAAGAGCTGTCACATCTGCTGCGAAAACTGATACACATAGGACAAATCTAATGCGCCTCAACTCAAAGTCCGACTCAGAGCTAATTAATGAAGGTAACGAGAAACACTCGGCCGAGAGGTACACTCACTCACTAGAGGACATGTCGAGGACACTTGAAGACGCTAAGAAGGCAGGAATACCTGTCATACAAGCACTGGACCAACTCACAAATGAACTGGTGGAATTCTCAAGAACAACTTTAGGAGGAAAGTTGAAGACAGCGCCATTAGACAAAGAGAACCGGAAACGTAAGCGCTACTCAGAAACAACTATCCGCCATCATAAACCAACGCGTGAGCAATCGCCTAACACCTCTCCCCTCGCGTCACCTTACCCCCCACCCATAAGGAAAGCTTATTCGCTAGATGACGTTGCCTTCGCTGTGCAGAAGGCGTTCCAGTCTGGTACGTCTTTAAGTGACTTTTTGGACAGCATTGCATCTGAAAAACCCGCTGAACCGGTTTCATCTTCCAGGGACGTCAGACCGCGTTCTGTGGATTCCGGTTTTCTGTCTTCGTTATCCGACTACGATATCTCGTCGCAAAGTTTCGATTCTTCGCGTAACCGAAGCAATACTTTCATTCTTGATAGTTCCAACGAAGAGCTCGATTTAGCAAAAATCGTACAACCGAGGGTAAAGGAGAACACACTTCATGGCGATTACGCGACGCAATCTCCTGTGGTCGACCAGAGTGAAAATCGCAGAACGTTTACGCTTGATCACGTGAGCGGTTCGGTGGAACGTGACCTGTCACGTGGTGTTCCTGTAATGGAGGTTCTGGAAAAGTTATCAAACAGTGCTGGACTTCAGAAGGAGAACGCGAAAGAAATCGAATGGAAAGAAAACGCCAAAAATGGTTCCACAGAAACATCGGACAAAACTGGTGTGAAAAGCTCAGGTTCGGGGAAAAAGCAATCGCCGCCAAAACCGAAACGACAGATCTCGAAGAAATCAAACGCAGGAAATTCAAACTCGGACGCATTTGTTATTGAGTATTTTTCATCAAATGGTCCACAACAACCAAATGCGTCGAAATTTCAGATTGTTGACAACAAGGTTGAAGAGGTTAACTTAAACAACAGTGAAGCGAACACTAAGAATCCTTCAAAACCCAGCCAAAATTCGGAAAATGAAGTCAAATCAGGTGTTTCTTCACCTTTGACATTTGTTTCACAACAAAGTGTCAAGGAAAGTGCTGATTCGGTTCGTCAAGTATCGATGGACAAAAAGGCCGACTTGGTACCCACTAAGGACCTTGAATCGGTGGAGCCGAAAACTGACTCAAACGTTGCGTCTCCCCGAGGACGCGCCACGTGGCGCCCTAGTGGTAGTGTATTAGATAAGATCGCCAGTCTAATGGATGCTGCAGAGGACTGTGGGTTGTCTCCTTCTGATGTTCTTAATCAAGTAATTGACTTGCCTTGCGATGATGAAGGTTTGTTTTGTAACGATAGACCCTTTCACCCCGAAGAGTACCCAAGCTATTATTAATTTTTTTTTTTTCATTTTGTAAAATTAAATGAATACTCGGAAGCCTTTCATTCAAATGGCTTCACACAAGGGTTTTAGCCACAGACGTGAAATCATAATAAAAAGCACCACATAAAAGAACTGCTCAATGGCTTTCATTTTAATAGTCACATACAAGGGTTTCATGCACAGACCTAAAAGTTAGAACTACCTCGTAGAGCATAGTAAACAGTTTTACATGAAAGTGCAATAGCTTTCATTTGAATGGTCACACACTAGGTTTTCATGCACAGACCTTAAAGTTAGAACTACCTTGTAGAGCATAATAAACAGTACCACATGAAAGTACTGCTCAATAGCTTTCATTTGAATGGTCACACACTAGGGTTTCATCCACAGACTCAAAGGTTTATCGGTGAAAAAAAAGTTGTATAAAGTAATTTTGTTTCTTTTTATCGTAACTCCTACTGCGCCATGTCTAAGGGATTTCCAGTCCAGTACCAGCCAACAAGCCAGGATTGCGTGACAGTTAGTCATGCGTTATATGGCACTGCGTAGCGTGACACAGACAAATATATTTACTGACGTGGTTTTGTGTTTTAGGTGAAATCGACGAAACGCCAGATGAAGTTGAAGACGAAAAGGTAGTGACGTCACAGATTGCTTACCTGCAAATGCAGCTTGAAGAGAAACGGCGTCACATCGAGGCTGAAAAATACCGTGCTCAAGCCGAGTGGGAAGATCAGCGAAGGAGACTGGGGCAGACTGCGTTTTGGTATGTCATTGGAAAAGCTCAAGGGAATCAGAATGTCCGAGAAGGAACTGGGTCTGAGGTGAGAAATTTAGCCACATTTGTCTGTTTGTTTGTTGTTTTTTTTTCCTTCCTAAAAAACATGATAGTATTAATAACTCATGAAAAGCAGGTTGAATCAGATACAAAAAGCGGAGCACCAACTGAGGAGACTAAACAGTGGGCTTTTTTGGCGAACCCAGCACTCTTTCAGTTTGGCTACATAGCTGTTCTGGATTAAGTTATCAACATGTTTATCTTATTTCCAATTTTAGGCGGTGCACGTGGACAGGGTTCCCCACGATAAACCGAGAAAACCTTTGGCCGAGTTTCCTAATCAACCCTCTCCACCCATCGCTTGGTCGTCTCCAGCTAACTCTCCACTTCCTGCGTCCGTCTCTAAACCCAGTCCTTCCGGTGAACCGCAGTTTGAAACACGTGAATTTCGCCTTTCTGATTACCCACCTGGTGAAGATCTGGACTTTAATCAGGATGTAATGCGCCCGTCATCCCAACCAGCGGTCGAAGTGAGTTCCACGCCCACGCCAGTCCCACCACGCCCGTCTTCGCACGATCCAGCGGCTTCCCGCCACACGGCACCCGCGCGGAAGTGTTGGAATGTGGACGTTGCTCAAGTACCGACACCACCCCCGTTGGTGTATCCGGACACAGCCTCTATGAGTAGCGATACCAAGCAAGAACGCAACGTCGTTCACCCTCCTGGGGGTGGTACAGCGGAAATTGAGGTGGAGATTCACACCCCTAGTAAGAAAGGATTGGCAATGTTTATTGGTGATGACGCACAACCTACAACACAGGTAAACTGATTTGTATTTACTAACAAATATGATAACTTTTTTATTGGTGCTGTTTCAGCCCGCCATGTTTTCGAAGAATTGCAGCTGTCTTTTGTTGATTTAATTTGTTCGGATTGTACAATTTGATTGTATCTTTTTAAAAAATGATGGAGGCGGTAGTAGAACAAGAACAAGTAATCAAAACAGAAACCAAGCCTGGAACTAGACAAGTAGTGCGAGGTTGATCAGCATTAATCTTCTCCTTTATAATATCGATACAATTTCAGCTAGAGTGATGTTGAGAATAAATATAATAATCAAGTTGATGAAACTCCAGATTTCTCAGAACTAGAGCTAAAAGAAATATATGGCAATCGGTATTCGATCCCTATGTAATATGGGTGGGTCTCTTTTGCCTGTGTAGGGCTTGACTCCAGAACAAGAACGCAAGCGAGAGAAATTTATGAGACTAAGGCAGAAAAAACAAGAAGAGGATAGAACTAGAAAAGAAGCAGAGATGGAGAAAAAGAGAAGGTAAATTGTGCTATTACGAATAGATACGTTCCCTTTGGAATTTTAATGAGCAATAATATTATTCCACTGTGAAAGATTTTTGTCCTTTTTCCTGCGTTACCTAGCTGGTCTTACACTAAGCAACGTGCAACTTGCCCGGCAACATCGAACAAAGTGGCAGACTTTTTTTTCGGTTTTCCGAAAAAGATTACCAACAGTAATGGCGACTTAAATCGTTTGTTTTTCACAGGAGAGAAGAAAAACAGCGCGAAAAAGAAATGCTTCAGAAAATGGAAGAGGAGAGACTACGCCAAGAAGAACTGGATCGACAAAAAGCCGAGCAGGAACTGAGGATGAGAGAGGCCCAGGCCGCACGAGTCCCAGACTCCTACTCCACCTACCGCCGCCCTGGGTCTAGGCAACATGTTTATGACGTCGATGATGACTCTAACAGTTATTTCGTTCCAGCCCCTGCGCAGCCCTCTGGTTTTGCTGAATTTAGTGGTAAGGATAGCTTTTGGGTAAAACTGTGAGATTTTCTAGATTTTAAACTAAATTTGTGTTTTTTTTTTTGTTGTAGGCCCACAGTGTTATGTCAAACCGAGCGGCAAGTCTAACAGGAAAATTATCGTGAATGCCATCTCTCATGTGTGTTTATCAGGAACAGTAAACCAGGATCAAAAAGAGAAGTGTTTACAGGTCTGTTCCAGTGGTATGCCTGTGTCCCGTGACTCGTTCTTTCTGTTTACAGATGAGATATTTCAAAGGGGGCTCAGTTTCCATTTCATTTTCTACATCAAGCGACCTCCCTCTAAACAACAACAACAACAACAACAGCGCATCGACAGCTTTTTATCTCGAACACTTTCTGTAGGAAGAAACCAGCGTAGCGTTTTTTTGATCTTCTTAATGTCAAGTGACCTCTTTAAGCAGTGAAGTAGTCTTTCCTTCCACCTAGTCCACGTTACAAGTCACGAAAGCAGTGAAACGTTAGACTTTGGCCTTACTACATGTTTATTACTGGTTGAGTCTGCATACGAGCCAAGCGGCCCATCCGGCTGGAGCTTATCTCCAGCTTCAGTAGCATGAAGCGACCAAGAGTATTTCTACTCCCCCCTGGATGGGATACTAGTCCATCGCAGGGTTACCCGCCAGCATTAAGTTCGCCAATACCCATTTATACACCCGGGTGGCGAGAGGCACTGTGAGAGTAACGTTTCTTGCCTAAGAACACAACACAATGTCTTCGGCCAGGGCTCGAACCCGGACCGCTCGATCCAGAGTCGAGGTACTAACCGTTAGGTCACCGCGCCTCCTTATGTTTGTTACTTCCTCTCTTGCTTTTTTTCCTCGATGTTCTTATTTCTGTGTTTTAATGTGACTGCAGGCTATATCGGAATCCGACGGTCATCACTTCATGATCCTGTTTAAGGATGGACTCAAGTTCCGAGGGATATATGTACACAACCTTGAAAACGACCAGGTTATTGCTCTTTCTGTGTTAACTTTCGTTTTGTAAAATCAGTTTTGCTTAATAGTCAGCTCCAGAGAGAAACACAGTGAGAGATTTCAAGGAGCTCAGTCATGACATTTTGAGTTATTTTGGCCAGGTACAAAGTTACCTTTAAATTGAAGGAAACCTGAAAATAGTAGCTTGCTACGATAGAAATACACCAAAGAGATAATAGTAAACCATAAAGGAACAAAGATGGTCAAGGATGGAGAAGATTAACACAGATTACAAACGACGAACTTGAAAAATTTAGGCTAAACTTTTTAAGATACGCAAACCGTGACTTACCTCTTTAAAATGGCGCTGCAAACAAAGAAAACAACAACGGAACGGCAGGAATTTAAACGCCGTTCTCAGAATATTGATATGGCACTGTCCCGCTTGTCAGCGTCCTGTTGTTTTGTGCACCAACCCTTATTTTCAATATTAATAGATCTAAGTCACGTACCGCTTTCTACAGAGGTATGTGGCTTCGTAAAGGGTAGAACCTAACGCCTGATATTCTGATTGTTTTCCTGTTCTCAGCTGTTCAAAATATTTGGAATCGGACCACGTGTTGTCACGAGTAAAATGTTGGAAGGTCTTTATAAGTAAGTACATTATCACTGCACTTCACTATGAAGAATAACAATTAGATTGTACACTAAAGACACGAAATGATTATACACTAAAGACACGAAATGCGTTTCATTCGTGGAAGAGAACCTTAAATAAATACACAGACTCAATTCATCCGAAAGCATTCGTCTAAGTTTTTCCCGTACGTTAACTGTTGACACCTAAGAACTCTTAATTAGACCGTGTTACACTTAAATATATTCATATACCTTTCACCCTAAATTAATTTCTCGACTGTTAATTTCTCTACTTGATAATGAAGTCAAGATGAATTGGAAACATCGCAGCTTACTTTCGCTTATTTTTGTAATCAATTGCATTTCGAAATGTTTTCTTTTCATCAAATACCGACAGGAGAGAGGAAGAACGAAGCGCAGCGGAGTATTTCTGAAAACTTTCTAAACCGCCGACATTTTCTCTGTTTTAAGTTAATGAATTTTTCTAAATGGGACTGAGAGAAATATTTACTAGCTAACCTATTACTGTATTGTTCTGTTGTCACTGCAGGTATAATAGCGGTGGTAAAGAGTTTACAAAGATTCCTTCCAAAACCTTATCCATCGCAGTCGACGGATTCGCCATCCAGAAATCTTACTGGCAAAGTGGGAAACCTGTGGTACAGTCCAAGACCTCGTCTAATCTCAAGAGACCCCCTCGGCACCAACAAAGATGAAATCATCACCCCCCCCCCCCCCCCCCTCCCTCCCATCAGCCACTCTAAGTTGTTAAATCCCGAGGGAGGAGTGAATTGAACGCCCGTGACAAAGGAGTAATGTTCCTTTGTATATGGAGTCCTCTTTTTCTGTACTTTCTCGTGCTTGTTAATGGACATCAAACATTGCTCACAAACTTCTCCATCCCAGCCGAATAAAAATGTTATGTTACATACTAAGCCTCGCTAAAAGAAAACGTTAAAGAAACCTCAACTGTTCGTAAAGCTACCGGCCGTACTTATTAAGCAAAACATGGCTATATTCAGCCGAGTCAGTGGAGCGCTAGAGAAATGTGTGTTTGTCCCGCGAATTACTCTGTAAATGTTGTAAACACGAAGAAGCGGTTATGTTAAAAAAGAAGGTATTTAATATTTATTGTATCTTACCTCCCGAGAAACTATTTAAATTACGGCATATTATTGTTAAGAGATGTTGTGACCGGTCTGTACTGACAGACAGATACTGAACGTGATCAGCTTTATCGTACATTATAAATATTGAAGATGTTCATGTATTACTTGTAAAGATGAAGTTAATGTGGAAACAAAGTACGCCTCTGGGAGATTATTTGTTGACAATAAATTGTGGATGTAGAGAAAATGAAAGATATAATCTCTGATTGAATGTTGTATTTTGAGTGTTCATAGGTGGCCTTACGACAACTTTGCAAGAGATGTGTTCTAGGCTTGTCAACGGGGAAACATATACAGGGGTATTATCTCACGGGTAGCTCACAGACTTCCCAGTTTGCTGCATTGAAAAACATCCACAAACTAATAGAATTTAAGAGTTAATGGGCTGAATCATTTGCTCAAATTTCAATCTTTCAGTTTTCAGAGCAACCAAGTTACTGGTAAAACAATACATTTTGTTTTGGAAAATTACATTTGTGGATCTGCAAGAGGAAAGAGATTTTGTCACCAATAACGACTTTTCACTTTGGAATGCTTCCAGCACATCTGAGAGTATTTAAAAGGACAAAAATATTGGTTTGTGTCTCGAGAGTTAAAACGCTTTTAATTAAAGCAAAGCACTCTACGTCAGTAAAAGTATTCCTGTAATTGGTGACGCTGCTAGACTACGAGTAGTCCCTCTTTTGCTTAGTCTGTCGTGCGTGACGAGAAAGAAAACCGCGAAAAAAATATGGCCGCGCGAGATCTTAGGGCGAGAAGCGTGCTTCACTCACGCTGTAGGGTTTAAAGTCTTAAATTGATCTGAGAAATTAAACGATGTTACGTGAAAAAGATCTATAGGCTGTGCAGAATGCGCATTAGGAAGTAAAAATTGTTATCCGCTGGGGTGCCACTTCATTTGCCACTGTATTTTATTGCGTCGCCCGTCAAACTTCAAACTTTTACGCTTCAGACTTGCAAATGAGCCTTCCTTTCAGGTTAGTTCCAGTCCACCAAAAGGGATATCGGAAACGGTTAACATGACACGTGGCGGACCTTGTGATATGCCGGTGGATATCATAAGAGTTTACTTTCATGTAATATGTGTGCGGTGTGACATTCACGAAAAAGATTGTAACATCAACTTGCCGATGACATTGGAAAACCTACCACCAACTTTTTCATGCTGAAGAAACCCAAAAGAAACCAGCTTTACGCGTAACTCACTAACATTTACTCAGCGATCTTTGCATTGATCAAGCGAAAATGGGAAACTGTTGTAGTCGTGAAACGCCCGATGTCGGAAGGCCACTGCTTTATGAAAAACTGGGTGAAAACGGAGAGCGAAAAGAAATCGACGAAACAACGCAAACCGCAGAGATCGAAACCAGTGAGTTGAATGGAGATGCTGCAACTTCAGAACCGTCTAACGCCGAATAGCAAATTGTGGAAGTAGGCGTTCATGAACAAAGACAATGAAATTTATAAATAAACAGTATGGAATCCGAGAAAGTGAAGAACTCTACCGCGTAAATATTGGAGTCATGCAACAAAACATGCTTTTTTTTCGTTAGTGGTTGCGCTTGGTAAATTTGTACGGGAAATGGAGATTAGAAGAAAAGATGAGATGCTGTGATGTGTGTAAATGGGCCAACAACACAGCGACTTTGTAAAATGACAGAATTCTGACTTGAATATGCGATTTTTTATGCAAATCGGTGTGCTATGTTCTACCTTTTTCATTATGTATTTTAATGACAAAATCATCACCACCAAAAAAAAAAAAAAAAAGAAAAAGAACTTTTATTGAAATTGCCTCTAGTAAAATTCTGCTTTTAAATGTATGGATATGTCCTTGAAGATGATTCAAATTTATTTCATTTTAACACGTTTCCATGGTAGAAGAATTGTACAAGAAAAATTAAAACTCAGGCGACAAACAATGATAGACGTGTCACAGTTTCAACTTGGTTTTCCAGCCTGTTCTCATTGGTTAAATTTCTTACCCCAAATAATTTATATTCACACAAGTAGCTCTTATGACTTTTATGTGCGGTGGATCCACCGCAACAAAGATTGTAAAATAAAAACAGCTGCTAAGATATCTGAAGTGGATTTGGTTATATAATTGCAACTGATCAAATTCAAGGTTATGTGTTCAGGTGATCTTTTTGGCAAGACACAAACAAAGAAGTCACCGAACAATAAAAGTGCCCTCGCTAGCGACTTAAGTGAGCTAGAGCGGGAATATATCCTTAAATAAATAAATTCTCTCCGATTGTATATCTTGTATCGTATGAAGAAAAGTTGAAAACGAAAATCGTGAATTAACAATCGTATAAGCCACTAGATGCAATATTCTGGCTAAATATATAGTACTAGTTTAAGTACACGAAGCCTTTGTCACTAAGAAATCCCATTTCTGATGTAATGAATTTTGGATTTAATTTTAAATTTAAATTTTGTTGTAGTTATACTGATGGTCAAAATGTATTCGTGAGGGGAGGACAGAAGGATGTAAGGTGAATCCTTAATCAATTCTTCCCGTGAAACTATGAGGAAAATGTTTTGGGCAGAATGGATTTAAAAATTCATCCTAACGATTTAACCAGTGGTTGCACTGAGGGATTAATGAGCTGTTGTCTCATGCAAATAAGTGCATGTAATAGAAAATTTTAAAAATCTTCAGGGAGTGTTCAGCTCGTGAAGTGTGGTAGAAATTGAGACGGATCGAGCCAGTCAAAAAAGCTCAAATTTGCAATCTTAACTTCAGCTGTTGCATCCCTTACCTGGTATGACACAACACAAAACAGTTTCGTTAGAAACTAATAACTCACGGCTATAAAAGAATACTCGTTAGAGTTTACTCTTCACAAGCGCGCACAATGCTCAATATCTGATTTCTCCCCAGATCATTAACACATAATCAAAGAAGATAGGTTATGAGAATTACCGCAATAATCAACAAGCGACTATTCTGGGCTCACTGTCATCCGTTCCACCTGACAACTTGCATCACATACTTTCATTTTCTGACACAGATTTTTGATCCTGCAAAGATTATGGACTGACTCGAAATGGAAAAAAGGCTTATATACCAAATGAATGATTTTCCCTTTTGAGTTCGAAACAAATCTTTGACATGGTGATTTCACCGCCTTAAAAAAGAGAATTGCATGTGTCAGTGCGTGTAGCATGTATTTCATTTTCTAGTGTCGCCGAACGCGTTCTGAAACTATAAATGATTTTGACGGAAGAATAGAATTTCCCCTTTCAATCCAATGAAATGAGTCATAGCCTTTATCATAAAGTTTAGCGGTGAATGAACTGATAAATGTAATTTACTTTTGTAGTTAAGTAATATACACAATGCTTTTTTTCTTGTGAATTGAGCTTGAGTTAAGTATTGTGATCTGGCGAAAATGTGACATTTTATGCTTTACACGATTCAGCGGTGATGAAACAAACGGTTAAAATATGATTTCGCTTTCTAACTGTTTTAATTATGTGGCTGTGAAGCTCACTGATTGGTTTAAGTATTCTTGTGTCACATTTCATCTTGATCTTTCTCGATAAAATCCGCCAAGCTCAAGTGTTTTCCTTTAGTCAGCTGAGCTGCAAGCTTCAACAACATGGACAGTTTCTTCGTCTGCGTTTCAGTACTGGCTTTTCTCAACGTTGTCTGTGCAATACCTGCTTGGGATTACGGTATTTGAAATATCCATATTATATTTTATTTGCCATGCATTGCCCAAAACTGAAACATCGTCAAGATTGACAATGAACCAAGTGCAACACGTCTTTCAATTGTACAAACGCAATAAGGTGTGAAGCAGCTACCATGGCTAATTTTAATATACAAAAGCTAAGATCTGGAAACGTTTTGTTTCCGGTACAGAATGGAACAGAACATAACAAAACTAGAACAAAACAAGTGCTGAAATAGATTGCGCAGACAGCCTCAAAATGACTATACATTGTTTTGATAAAGGGCCATTTTTTTCGGTTCAAACCTTCGTCTTCATTTCCAACTATCATCTAGTCTCCATGTTTTCAATACCACGTAAAAAGACTTCTCAGAGTACGTGACAATCAGCGCAACGAAAAAAAATACCACGAACGAACATTTGGTTCATGTGTGCATGATCAACTGCGTTCGTGCATTTGTAGGTTTATTTTATTGCGTTTGTTTTATCGACTTTCCTTTTGGGAGTCAGTTGACAGTAGGGCGAATTTGACAGGATTTTCTTTGCAGAAGAAGACAACTTAAGTCCTTCTTCCCTGGAGCTCAGTGATCGTCGTTGCAGTTGTTCTGACCACCATCATCAGTGTGGCTGCTGCCTTCACATCAAGGCTCATCCATTCCACAAATCCATCGACGCCAATGGTAAGCAATCTCTATCTTCTTCTTTTCTATGTTAAAATATAGAACAGAATACGGACCGGGTGGGTTTCGTAACACCACCAGAATTTCGCTTACTGACCTGGCCGCTCTCAGTGCCAACATAGAAATGTTGGTGTAATATCAATTGTCTCGCACATTGGTTTAACCAGATGGTTTTAAATTTCGTCACATTGTTATCGGAAACAAGAAAATGAAACTGTATTTTAAATTTCGTCACATTGTTATCGGAAACAAGAAAATGAAACTGTATTTGAGATAAGTAAAACTTCTCTCAGCTGTAACCGGGCAAAATAGATTGTTTCTTCTGCAAAAAATAATGGAGATGTCGAATATGACAGGTGAATTTGTCAGTCAAATAAATAAATGCTCTCGTCCCTACCAGATTCCAAGTTTCCAAATTTGCTAGTTTCCCTCTACCTCAAGAACCAGCATCACCACATTCTAATAATGATCTGATCTGATGAAGAGGGTATTCGATTCGCTGACAAGTAATGGGTAATGTAGCTTTTTACGAACCCCACCTTACAGCCACAACGTTAATACGGTCACTTTGTTATGACCGCCATTCTGGCCCCAACAAAATCTCAGTCAGTCATTTATTTCATTATTTAAAGGACTACTTCATTACAGCCTACCCGTTAATACGCCCAGATAAATTCGTGTGGCTCGACGGTGGTGAAACCCTTTGCCAATCGGCTTGGAGTTTCGAAAACTCAATTATTCGACACATTAATTTACTTGCTAAATATCATCCAGCTACCTATCTATGACACATTTCTTTTATTCAACAGTGTGTATCAATGCCTCCTACGTACCATCGCCTTTGGCAAGTATTTTATCAGCTTTATTCAATGATCATCAGTTTAAGGTCATTCCTCACATTTGCATTGCGCATCCTTACTGCGCATAATTTATGGCGTCATTAGCGCGCGCTCGTGCACGCGCATATTGAAAACATGACGGATTTGCCTTGATATTGAGCTCTTTCAGTTGAAAAATGGCTCTAGCTCACCAACGAGCACGGGCACCCCAATTTTTTTTTCCAGCCATTGTAATCAACTAATCATAAGCTTCGAGTGAGGAAAGACTGATCTAATTTCTATTGCTGAAATTGAATAAATAAGAAAAATAGCAGATACACTGTGGTCTTTTCTATCTTTCAGTCGGTAACCACGTCAAGAAATTTGGTTCAATTTTTTAATCAAGGATTTAGCTTTCTGTCTGAATCAAACTTAAAATGTTTATTTGTGTCCGACACAATGTATCGACTGTAGTTTAATGCGTTTTCTTATGAGTCTGGGCTCACAAAGATTTTACAATTACTGGCAATGCGTTTTTATAATAAGCATTAAATAATGCCAAAATGGGGCATTTTCAATGCCTCACTGCTCCTTAATGAGCATGGGCACCCCCCTTTTTTTATTTCAAAATTGAAGTTATCATATGACAAATATTCAGTGGACAAAGTTTGAACAAAAATCTATTGTCACTTTTATTTCAGAGGAATTACCTTAAGATACATATATTTTTACAGCTCTTAGAAACTACGGTATAGCACTCTGATGTGCTGCGCATTCTTGAACATGTATGTGTTCACAACCCTATGATTAACCTTCTTTATTGAATCTTTTCTCGGGCTTATTAACTTGCAGTCACAGCTGTGACAGTCACATCTTCATTTTATTTGTACTTTCTACAGTTCACATCCGGGCATTCAAAATTGTCAGCGTCTGTATTTGGATTGCATATGTTTGCGTTAAATTACTTTGAGAATAACAATATGATTCTAATTTCTTACTAATTCGGAATATCTGGTATTCTTTTTACTCATTTAGGGTGTGGAAATGTTCTTGACGTGGAACAAAGATGTAGTGTTCAACGAAACCATATCAAGTATGGAAAGCTATTTTTTTACCTCAAGTTCCTTCTAAATTGAACGGGGATTTCAAAGTAATCTAATGTACTCTATATCCACGTTACTGCGGCCGGAAGGAGTAATGAATTATTTTTTGAGGAGGTTGGGACGGGGAAGGGGGGGGGGGGGGAGGAAAGGGTTGGGCAATTTCCAAAAACAAAATTCCTGCACAGCAAAAACTGAAAACCTGCTGAAAAAAAATCGAGCAGGTCCTTTATACTATCATTAATTATTATTCTTGATATGAAAAAAAATTTTTGCACAAGCTATTGCCGAGCAAAAAAAAATCATGCAGAATCTAAGATACAAAACAATTGTGCCACAGAAAATTACTCACCCACCCCCCCCCCCCCCCCGCCCCCCTGGCTCCAAAAAAAAAAAAGGAAACTGACTAGTCCACTTGCTACACACTGGCTTACTGCGTTTAATGTGTTGATTGACAGCTGCCAATCCACCGCCTATTTGCTTTGGTATTCCTCTTGTAAAGGCTGCCAAGGCCTGCGTAAAATTCACCAAGATATCGATCAAGAAGGGCCACACAGGCGCATGCGCAGCATTGGAATTCAAGGTCTTCCATGCGGCGAAAGACATTCCCCTTGGCTGCTTCTTCTTCAGGGGTGATGATGAGGGGCATGGTCTTGATATGGGAACGTTCTTGGACTCTGAATCACTCATGTTACTGCTGGAAAACCTCTTTCAAGATACAGTGGTTGGTCTTACTTGATATGATTCATTTAAGTTATTTCTCACAAGGAAACAAAAGAAAGCGAAATTTTGTCTTCTAATTAACTTTGATATCATAGGAATTTACCCATTTTCTCAAATCTGAATTTTTTTCCAATTGTCTATACCTATTTTTTGAAAAAAAGTAACATTAACTCAAATGAAACAACTTTCTATATCTTAAGGATATATGCCCGCTAAAGGTCGTTTACTTCAGCTCAGCATGTTTCTTCCGTCAAGACCCAGGAGGGTGGGGAAGAGAAAAGGGAAGAGTATGACGGCGTGGGACTGGTTGGAGGTTAAATAGTAAATTTACGCTTTGCTTATCAGTCTTGTAAACCGCTTCAGTTAAAAAATGAAATATACGGGTACTTATATTATTATATAGAAATAACCTCCTAAATATAACGTTTTATTTCTCAATGTATTACTGACTGTAAATTTGTCTACTGTTGATATTCTGGATTTTGTCTATTGTTCACAGTCACGCCTTTTGCATGTGATTTGACCAATCCGAGGTCTGAGGTTCTTACCATGTGCATTTAGTAGACAATTAATTGGCTTTTGTGCCGGCCGGTTGTTCTATTTTTTGCTGCTACACTTTGCTGACGATATCCAACGAGGTCGAAACAGCTGTTCTCGGTTGCAATTCTAAGTCTTTCTACGCAGTTATCGGCCTTGCTTCATTTTTATTTTACTGTTTATCGCGTTCTCGCCGTCTCATTTAAAAGCTTTGCTCTCAAGCCAAAGGAAAATACCGCGATAACGTATACTGAGCCATACTAAATCTCTTTCAGGGAAACAAAATTGACAGCACTAGCTCTTTGGCTCACATGCCATATAAGGACAAACTGAGTGATGACGTCACCGAGCTTGTGACAGCTGATCAAGCCAGCTGTCAATGCGTGAAGGAACCACCTCACTGTGACTGCTGTGCTCAATTCAAAGTGTTTGGGTTCCCTGTGAAAGGTAACATATTTTGAGACCTCCTTTAAATTGCATCGATTTTCATAATCAAGGGAGAGAAGAGAGGTAGATACCCTTTTCGCTTTAACCACTTACATCATCCACAGACTGAGAACCAGCAAGTCGCTGCGCCATGTTTTGTTGGAATGATGGCTCTACCCTGATAAAATGTTTTATTATATGGAGAAGAGTGTTTTACTGGGAACTAAACCACTCGTAGATTCCATACGCCAGTTCATCCGGGACCCGAGTGGCGTATTTTCCGTATGTCACCTTTGTGAGTGTCGTATCGTTCAATGACGTCACGATTCCCGCCTTTCGCTTTTGTTGAATTGGTTTCTCCATATAATAAAAAGAACATTACACGTTGGCTCAAAGATATGAATTTTATGTTCTCGTGGCAAGAACAATATCTCACGAGTGAGCGAAGCGAACGAGTGAGATATTGTTCTTGTCACGAGAACATAAAATTCATATCTTTGAGCCACCGTGTAATATCCTCTATATATTTCAGTTCCTTGCCGGCTAATATTAATACCCCCACACTGCCCGGCGGGCTCTGGAATGTAAATTTTGGCAAAACAAAGTTGAATAATCTTACTGCGGATGACGTCCAACTCGAAATTTCAAATTACCACCCCACACCCCCTGGTCACAAACTTTCACAACCCAACCTTCTCTGTTTACTTACATTCATCACATAACCCTGATCACTTACTCTCAACATTCAATCTTTGACTTCTTCGATCCTTAACCATCCCCTCAAAATGACTTGATGAAAGCGTTATGTCACCCAAAGCTGAGGTAAGTGAAAGACAGAATTCCATGATATTCAGTAGCTTTCAGTCCTATTTTTGCTGATTATTTTTCAGCTTGTGTACATGGAGATGTGGATCAATCAGATACGGTAAGAGAAACAAGCTTCGAGTGTTACGCCTTCTCCTTTACTGACTGCTCCCTGAGTCACTAACTCAACGTATTCCTGTTTCTCGTCTCTTCTTCTCGTTACTTTTTCTTCTCTTTTATTTCTTCTGGTCTGGCCTGGTCTGGCCTGGCCTGGCCTGGCCTGGTCTAGTCTGGCGTGGTCTAGTCTAGTTTGTTCTGCTCTGTTCTGTGCTCTGTTCTATCCTCAGTTTTTTAAACAAATATATGTGCATGGCAGAGCTTAGCAAACAAAAAACCAAATTAACTGCATAAATACTTCCCACCTTTATTTAAAAAAGGATCTTCTGCTGACGTTCTAAGCAATTCACATTGTAATTCTTATTTTGATCTCTTTCAGGGATTCGACGTGGCGGTTATTGTCAATGATTTCACTGTGTTCAAGAAACATATATCTGGTTCGTAGAAAATAGCAACATTCTTGCTAACTAAAGGACCTATAGAAAAAACAAAAATAAAACCGGGAGGGATTCATAACCACATTTATTATTTGAAAATGTGCTTCACCTTGGCTTCTCAAACTCATTAATAATTCATCAAGTTAAAACAAAGAAAATCACAACCTTTGATACCAGGTCTTAATTAGCGTAGATTCTAACGACTTCACCTCTCCTTTTACTCCTTAGTTATCGTTTTGATTGAGAAGATATATCAAACGCTCGAGACAGTGTTTCATTGGCTATTCAAACACCTCGAATTTCGTCAAAAATACTCCGCTGCACCGCGTCGTATTTTCAACTCTCTTCCCGGTGTTTGGATGATCCCGATAAGACACAGTTTCTCGTGTTTTGATATATTACCCGGCTCAAATATCGTCCCACAACTCATACATTTTATTCTTTACAGAAAAATGTTGGGTCGCTATCGGGCGTGGTCGCCCTCCCCCAAAGTGAGTTAGCCTCCAACCTAGCCCATCCTGCGCCCTTCACTTTGTGGCAGTTAATAGTCGTTAGAATGTTTGTTCAGTTTGAAGTAAAGGGTAGCCTGAAATGTAAGTCGCCTCTACATCCCGTCCCTCCACTCAAACCTAGGATTTGTAGCTAAACTAAAGCGTAACAACAAAATTGTCTTGTTGGGAAGAAAGCAATACTAACTACAGAACCGTTTCTTTAATTTTTATTTTTAGTGGCAGATCCCCCTCCAATCTGCAAGCGCTTCGTTCTCTTCCATTTCAAAGTCAACGCGTGCCTCAAGCTCACGAATGTGTCGCTGAAACCAGGTCACGCGGGCGCATGCGTGGAGCTGGACGTCAACACCACAAAAATCTCCTTGGGTTGTTTCTACATGGCTCGCCAGGTTACCAAGGAATAGACAACACAGCATGGTTACCAAGCACGTGAGAAATCGAGAAATAAGAGCTGTTAAAATTAGCAATTATATCTCGCAGGATGTAAACAGTAAATTCAACTTTAAAATGGCAAAATAAATCCTTTCTAACAGGCTTCGCTTACGGGCAGTAAAATAATAAATTGCGATTTTGCTGACGACTTAGTGTGTTGTTGTCTACGAAGCTGTTCAGCTGGAGAAAATAAAACAATGAAATAGAGCTAACAGGAAAGATTGAGAGAGCAGTCATATTTGATTACTCAGATACAGCAACGAAACAAACATGACAGGTGTCATAGCGCCTCGTCTGAAACGAAGCTTATCGAAACTGAACAAAACCAGGCAGCTGCAATCACTGTCCAAGGCTTGATTTCTGCTGCTCTCTCGAGTCTGGTCCTACTCCTTCAGGGAGGAGCGCGGGCTCTTTTCCTGAACAGCGGCTGATAATCGTGCCTATCACTGTCCAAATACCTTTCCTACACTTAGTATATCCCTATCGTACTAAACTTCGGCCATTGTACTCAACTTAACTCCCCATAAGAGTAAAGACGGCACCCCTCTAAAACAGATAAAAGTCACTTTGAAATGATCATCGGACACTTGAACAGCATGTGTTGGAAAATACTTAGTGGGGACGTACAACTGACGTTGAGTAGGAGAGAAAAAAAAAAAAAAATTTAGGGAGATAATGTTTGTTCTGACTAAACCCGTGATTTAACTCATGGTAAAACATGAGACTCTAAATATACACAGCTGATGATACGCTATGAAGGCGCCACTCGCCAATAACGTAACGCTCAAACCTTCAGGGTGAGTGAAGCAAGAAGAGAAACATAAACATTAAGGTCGTGTTCTACTGGGATCAACCGTTTCAACCGCAACCGGTTCGGGTTGATACGATTGACGTTTCTCAACAAAACACTTTTCCAACCGTTTTCGGTTGAAACGCGTTAACCCCTGGTAATAGTCCTCACGCGAGCTACAATCACGCGACATCATCGCACAAATGCTTTTTCAACTGTTTCAACCTGGTTTAAAGGACGGTTGAAAAAGTTGATCCACCAAACCAACCGAAAACGGTTTTTTCCCGATAGAACGTAAAAAACCCAACCAACCAGAAACAGATGATCCCAGTAGAAGTTCTACAACAAACCTAAGTTCTACAACAAACGGCAAGCGTAATTTTCACGCTCGTTCAAACTGCTTTGAATGGACACAGGCTTAACGGTATGATAACGGCGTGTGACTCGCGAAGATCGCGTCCTTTTCATGCAACAGCGCTCTACTCGCTTGCGCGTACACTTACTATCTTCAGACAATGAACAAAAAAAAACAAACAAACAAACAAACAAACAAACAAACAAATCAACGCACAGTTTTTGACAGTCGTATGTCGAATCGGGCGAACAGAATACTAGTACAGTCACTCTACGTTATACACGCCAAGTTGGTCAGAACTCCTTTAAACACTCGAAGAGAACAGCCTTTCAAAAAGTAACATATAAAATCTAGCTGCTCCCTTTTCCTGATAGCGATCTTGTTGATGGGAACAATAGCCTTGACATACCACGCATCACTTTCAAGGTTATAGCACTCAACTTTATTGCTGAATTTCCCTGGACTCTGATAACGCATTTTCGTGCGCCCACCCAGTACGTATAAAGTCTCGTCAACCAACATCATACTCCCCCAAGTTCGACGAAGTGTCAAGTTGGACACAAACTGTCACTCGTCAGTTAAAATGTTGTAAACTTCACAAGTTTCCAGGTATACAATTTCCAGTCCATCCGATGTCGAACCTCCAGCAATGAAAATCTTTTCATTTTTACAGACACCAAAAGCGTCACACCTCGCCTGATTCAAAGGCGCTATTTTTTGCCATTCATTTTTCTCAGTATTAAACCTTGTACATTCCGAGAGCGATCTGTCTAACCTGTTCCTCACACCTCCACCGATGACGTACATGTAACTGTCTACAGCCACAACGCAAAAAGATACTCTATCAACCCAGTTATGCAAGGGCGTCAACGAATTTGAGTCGAGGCTGGCTGCCCAAAGAGTGGTCGAGTCAGTTTCTTCTACAATGAAACAGATTTGGTTTTCGACAACCAACGGCTTTCCTACGGAGAATGGGAGGTTGTTTGTCCACGGTGCTGGAGACCAGCGGTTCGAATCTGGGTCATAGCATTGCGATCTGGCTATATCATCAGTAATAAAAAACACTTTGCCTCGACAAGAAACTGTCGCGGAAACTTTGTGTTCCGTGGTCTTGAGTCGCTGGCATTCAGTTGCTGGCAGAAGGTACCATTCATCTGTTGCTGGAAGATAAAAGCACGGTTGCAGTTCTCCAAAAAAATCCGCGATCACGATAACATTTATCGTTAAAGATTTCCTAGGAGAATGCGAGCGTGAAAAATCACAATCTGTTGGCCTATCAAGCCACTCTAATGCGCCTCTCACACTGTCGAGGCAGTCTACGTTTTCTCTCACAAGATCACGAGTCACGACATGACTCCGTAAATAGTCACGCGATACATAAGTAAGTCGTACACGACTAAACAGTTCGCTGAATTTTCCGCTTCTTCCGCGTTTGTCGTGATCAATCCATCTTAGTATGATTTCAAAAACGTTTTCCTCGGCGTCAATCACTATCTCATCGCTTGAAATCCATTTTTCAACCTCATGGCTTGGCAAATTTAGAAACTCGTTTGAAGTAGTGACGGTGGTAAAGTCTGAATTGATGATTTTCCGGGTGCTCGCGATCAGCGTCTCACATGAATATTGTTCTGCCAAGTAGTTAATTGAAAAGCAGGTCTCAGTGGTGATGCGTTGCACGAGAAATTTTTCGGTGATAGTTTTAAGATTTGAAAGGAGAAGAAAATCAGCCGTTTCGATCAGGCTCTCTGCATTTTCTTGAGTAGAAATCAGAATACTGCCACTGTAAATAAACCGCAGAATGTCCGCCATCTGAGACTCGGTTATCGTGTGAAGCCGAATAACTCCTTCATTACTCTCTTTCATGTTGCTGCTGAGAAGCCTTTCAAAGAATGGACTCGCTTTTGAAAGAACTTTTCGGTGAGCATGGAACTGCTTTCCATCCTTCACCACCAAAGTTATGTCAAATGGATCTACACCTTGACATGAGATTACCTCACCTAAGTCAAGTCGATTCATGTTACTTTTTGGGTTGAACTTTGTCCTGATTCGTGGTCAGCGGTTGGGTTGCTGGTAGAAACCCAGAAAAAAAAAAAATTGGGGGGGAGGGGGGGGGGGGGCGGGGGCGGTGGGAACTGTTCTTGGCTATAACAATAACATTGACAGAATGGAAATCGGTAATACCCAGAACCCGTTGAAGATAGGAATTATCTTTAAATTGATGTTCATTATTGGTTGTGGTGTAAGTGGACTTCACCAGAAACTGAAGGAGAAGGGCCTGATGGGGAAACACCGTCGAAAATGGAAAATTTTTGTCGTGGCTGTCTTAAATTTAATTGAAAGAAGGACAACTCGTCGTTGAACTGTTCGGCGAAAAATGGATGACCAAAGCCGTTTGAAAGTACGGAAAAATAAATAAGGAGCCGTCATGCAACATGGTCTCCCTTAACGTTTAGGGGAGTGGGGAGGGGGTAAGGCGAGCCCATTACTGGACGATTGTAGCGCAGGACATTTTTAACCAAAAGGAAAAATGAAGTTCACCGAATGCTGAGGACGGCACACAACAACAAGTACAACAAAAGTAAAACTGTTTTTACTAGAACTTGCTATCGTGACGCTATTGAAAAAAGTCTGGTGGTCGAGGACATGAAGGAATAGTGTATGATGTCATTGGTGATCTATTTATAGTCCCTCGCTTCAACGTGATGCAATACAGCTGTAAACAAACGAAATAACACATTCGGGATATAAAAGTACCTTTCCTTGAGTTTTCTTCATTCTCGAAACACTGAAAGCAACATGAAAAATACCTCCACAGAAAATTTTTATCGCCAAACAAATCGGCAATGTAGGCAAAATGGGAATAGTCGCCCGACAAGCCGTGACAACAACTTCTTCACGAACTTTTATACAGTCACATAATCGAAGGTGTTTTACGCGGCAAAACACGATCGAAGATCCTTTGCTAGAAGATGCTCAAATATATGTCGGAGAAAACTTCGTCGTCAAACATGGAAATCTATTTAACCTTCGCCGTAAAGTTTGCTCGCAAAACCATCCTGGGGTCGTATTTACAGAGCTAAGGCCACTGAAGCCAGTGTCACAAATGTCCTTGTCTAACGGAGCTAAACGAATGCGTACATGTCCGAATGCCGGTGGAAGCTCGGAGAAAAGTGAAGTGCTCAGTTTTGAGTTACTTCAGAGGTGTTTTGGAGCAGATCTACAGAAAACTGAGATGGAGGTGCAGTATTTTCCCGAAGGGGGCGCTATCACCGATTACACTTGCGAGATGTTCAGCACAAGACTTGGAGTCTCTGTGACACGAGCTATGAAGTATGACGGAGATTTCACAGTCGAAGATGCCGAAAGGTTACTAAACAAAAAGCTCCATGGAGTGTTAAGGTCCACCAAAAACACCATGGAAAGATGGAGCAAGCAAATTTTACATGTATGGGCAACATCTCTTGCCGTGTCTGTTCTTATTGCAGAGGCTTACAATCAAATTCCCAAGGACTTGAGGTCCAACACGGTTGTGTTAGTGACTGTCACAGAAAACAATGAAGTGTTTTCAAATTAAGTTATTTCACAAATTAACTTTATATATGATTAACTTTAGCGAAGTAGTCACTTCATGTAGTATTTTATCATTTTATATTGTTGTTGGCTGTGGTTGTTTTTGTTTATTTATTTGGCTATTTATTTTATAATTATGCTTGCTTTGGTAGGTCCACCTCAGGTATAAGATCGAGAGCTGCCCATTTAATGACCTACAAAACAAAAAAGTATATATGTATGTATGTACAATGTAAATAGAGATAGCTTCGTTCCAGACTTTTCCTGACAAATGTTTAAGAAACTGTTGTATAAATTTGTATATAAATTTGTAAAATAATAAAGAGATATCACAGTTGTTTTTGTGACTGTTACAGAAAACAATGAAGTGTTTTCAAATTACGTTATTTGACAAATGTAATCATAGATAGCTTTCTTTCAGAGTGTTGGATACCAATTTTTAAGAAACTGTTGTATAAATATCTGAAAAATCTCGTTTATTTTTTCTCAAGACCTGCGATAGGAAGAAACCAAGGACTTAGGCACAATGGCTAGGCTTAATCAATATTATTTCAAGCCATTTGTGATGGACCGCGGCTAAAAACAACAGAAACAATGAACCTTTTATAGCCCTTAAAACAATGGAGGTTGTGAACAATGGAGTGAATGAAATTACAGGTTTGAAGAGGTGCACAGCTTACTGATTAAAATGTGTTCCGAAAATATCCATACCCCTCCGATAGAGGGTTTTTGGTATGAACCCCTCACCTCCCCCCTACCCTACTGGAAACTCTAGTTTTGGTTCATACTTACCGTTAAAAATTTGGGCTTTTGAGACACCCCCATTTGCCCTTGGAATTTCCAGTAACACTCCTTGAGGGATATTTTCTGGAAACATACACTGGTACAGGTGGGAGACAGGGTACATTGCTTGCTGAATGTCAGCATAAGGGCTCCGAATTTAAACCTCCAGGTTCATACATTTTGTTCTGGTGTAAAATGCTTTCTTCTTACAGGACCACACATCAACTACAGCAATCTGACAAAGAATGGACTTGAGCATCAGCCTTCCACAAAGATTTAACAATCATGCTATGGACACCCATGTTGATTAACTTGTGAGACAGAGATTCCCTTTCTGCTTGACAAGACACAAGAGGGTCTCTAACCCAGCAGAAAGAGAATGGAATCTCTGTCTTGCAGAGCAAGTGTGGATCAATGAACCATTACACTCTGTAAGCACTGTCCTTTTTATTTAACAACTGGTACATCAAGACTGTACAAATATTTTCAAACAATAGGCCATATTTATATTCATGGTACTGGACTGAAACTGGGAGGCACGGTGGCCTCATGGTTAGTGCACTCGTCTCTGGATCGAGCGGTCCAGGTTTGAGCCCTGGCCGGGGACATTGAGTTGTGTTCTTGGGCAAGACACTTTACTCTCACAGTGCCTCTCTCCACCCAGGTGTATAAATGGGTACCGGCGAACTTAATGCTGGGGGTAACCCTGCGATGGACTAGCATCCCATCCAGGGGGGAGTAGAAATACTCCTAGTCGCTTCATGCTACAGAAACCGGGATAAGCTCCGGCCTGATGGGCCACTTGGCTCGTATGCAGACTTTACCTTTACCTTACTGGACTGAAACTAGCTTGCAACTGAGGCTAATGTGGGCTCTACTTAGTGATATTCCCCCACATGAGCCTCTACTGCAAGCTAATTCCAGTTCAATCCCGAGAATACAAATATAAGGCCTATTGATTAACCATTCCTACATGTTTATAGAACAGTATAATTATCATGGGTCCAACATGTGATGGTAAAAAGAACTCACGTCCATCTTGCATGTGGCACAAGGAAACTCCTTTGTCAAAAATGGTTCGTACCTACAATATTAATACAAATAAACACAGAAAAATCAACAACTACAGTCAAGCCCTGATTATTCTTGATTAAACTGATTTTCCAGACTTCAGCTTATTGTTACTTAAAATTTATGTAGCTGATGTGAAGCACAAGGAAATGTATGGGTGTGAGTTCCTATTGGTTTTGGTTTTACTTTCAATTTGGATGACAAAGCAGGGGAGCATTTTAAGCGAATTGCTATTAGTGTATTTATGCAAAAGCAAAGCAAAATAATGTGAAGCACAAGGAAATGTATAGGTGTGGTCTACCTATAATGTAAATGCCACTTTCAAAACTCATTAGTGAAAACAACTAATGGAACTTTACTGATTAAAAGGTCTTTTTCAGTGGTGGATCCAGATCTTGAGCTAAAGGGAGGGGGAGGGGGAGGGTTTTTTTTTTATTTTTTGGCTTGCCTTGCCGGCTTTTCCACCTTCTGCGATTTCTTTTTACACAAAATTATGGGGGGTGGAAGGACCCCCCCCGTCCCCTCCTCTAGATCTGCCATTGTTTTTACTGAAACCTAATAAAGACCTTACCAGAAATTCACAGCCACATTCCTTGGTTCTTCCCGACTGGGATATGATTGGACCTCGTGCCACCAGAATGAAGGCATAAACAAGACATCACCTTCATTGATTGTACAATTCAAGGCACGTGCCTCCTTAAACTTTGGAAATCTGCGGTAATCTGGATTAAGAATGTCAACTGGAGACATGACCATTGATGTACTTTCCAGTAGTTTTTTGCGGCGGAACTTTCTGCTGGCTGCATTGTAGTCTAGTGTAGCTTCCTGGATGTGTGCTTCATATAGTTTTGTGTTGTCATGTGGCTCATAAATAAATAATTGTTTTTTTCCACTGATCTGGAGGAAACAAATATTCATGTCAGACAGTCACATGGCATGTGGATCTATAAGTACAAGTAGACTTTGAATACAGTGCTGAGTTTAACCAATTTAACTTTGAGGAAACTTTAAAATCATTCTATTCTTCCAGCCTAAAATAATATGTATATAAAATATAATTATTATATCTATATTATACATTTTTACAGGAAAAGCATTTGTAATGCATGCCTCCCAGCCCCCACCCATGCAAGGAAACAAAAGTACCGTGATGATGTAGCACTAAAACTTGCCAACACAGACAGGTTTAATAATAATTCTTCCTGCTTGTTGTTTTTCCTTTTGTCAAATAATACTATCTGTTGTTTCATGGCGGCATTAGAAACAACATGCAGGAATCAATCCGTGTCAGCTGGCTAGCACTTAAGAGCAATCTGCATAACGTCTGTGAGAGAAGAATTAAGGCATTTCACAAATAAGGATGTCTGATTATTCAACTTTTAATCTACGTACGTAAACAAATTCCCCAACTTCAGACTACAAGAAATATATGGTTAGAAGTAACAGAGCTCAATGTTGCAACTGCTGGGTTCACCAATGCAACCAATTTTTGTTCACTGGTGACTAACTTTTCACGCTTTTCACTGAAATACTTTTGCCATCAACTAAGTCTGAAACCTTAGGGGCCAGCTGGCCCCAAGGTTTTTTCCTGAAAGTAGAGCCCTGAGTAAGGAGAACTTGTATTTTGACTAACCTGACATAGAAAGTTGTCAAAGGGATCAAAATGCAGCTTGCCCAATGTATTTCCATTGCTAAGCCAAATATTAAGATGTCGTCGTTTTAATTCCCCAGAAAGAAAAGGCATCTCTTTGATGTCCTGCTCAAGTTCTGGTAGTAAACTAGGTATAGAAGAGTATTCTAGATAAGCAGAAATGTTACTGTCATTGGATGACTGCAAAATGCTCATAAATGTAGAGAAAGGAATTTCCAGAAATGCAGGACGAACCACCACTAAATCTGGAAATGGTAACTGCGATTTGACCACATCAGGAAACTTGAAATCTTTAAAGTCTTCAAAGTCATGAGCCTTTTCGCATCCCTCATATTCACCATAAGGGGCGAATGCTACTCGTACCATCTTGTCACCAAACTTTGTTGTTAGAAATTCTGTCGTCCACTTTTTCATCGCAGGCCAGTTTTTTAATGCACCTAGATGATAAATACAAAAACAAAGAGGCAAAACATGACCCTGAGGTTCAACACCAAAGTTCTTCTGACAGCTTTCATACAATGATTTGAGTCTTTTGGGAGGAATCTGGGCTTTGATCAACAGGCTTAATTAAAAGGGATGGTCAGGTCTTTAATTATTCTACTCAATCATCTGTTATTTTGTTACAACAAGACAGTAAGATGACTAGATGGATCTTGCAGAGAATGTGGTAAAAGGAAACACTCGCCAACCCATTTGGAAATTTTAGTGTAATTTCATACTCTACTTTAACGATTTCAGGCTAGCAAATGCAATCTCTAGACAAGTTCATTGGGTTTTCATGAAAATTCACATGTTTGGAATTGTTTTAACTGACAACAAGAGGCATGCTGATAAGGGGGGGGGGGGGGAGGGGTGTGGGGTTGGGGTGCATCAGGGTCTATGAAAAAGTTTGGTATTATGTAACTTCCACTTAGTGAAATTATTCGGTTCACAAACTCATTGAATTTTTTTTTACCTGTGATCACTACTGGTTTTGATCGAAAGAAATATTCATGGAAAAATTTTTCTTTGGAAGGTAAGGGAATTCTCTCACATGTGGAGCCAATGTTGACAGGTCCAGAATATGAGGCATGGTTCGGACCGTCACTGTTTGGGACCCGATACAAATTATCTATTATTCTTTTCCTTGCTAAACCAGCAGAGGATAAACTTCCATCCAACTGCCTGAAAGTACCGCATTTGGCGTTAATAAATGCAAGCAATTCTTGAAGAGTTCTTGATCCGTAGTAACGTTCAGCTTTGGGTCGTTTTTGCCAACTTGGTTGGATGAGGCAAGTTCTGTCCACCAATTTGGGCGGAAAAAACGCTAGATCTTCTTGATCAACCATATCTAGACTCCTGCTATTTTCCCAGGTGATCGAGCTACCATCAGACTGTTTTAATACTCCAATGCTTGCACTACTTTCATTCTTAAAAGCCTGCGAAAGTTTGTGAAGAATCGAGGTAAGCTCACACGTGGGCTGCAAAGCAACTAATACACAGGCACTCCTGACTGATGCAGTGATATTTGTAAGAGAGTATTCATCAAGAACCTCAAATTCTGCTATACTCATACCAGCAAATAACAAAATATGTAAAAGGTAAAATAATTTGAACCGTAAGGGCCGTAATAGTGATCTTGTTGTGGCCGCCATGTTGATCAAATGTTGTGTGACTGTTACATTGTAACTGAAAGGGATTGGAGACTAAATACGTGGCGCTCTGTCCGAAATTTTTCAAAACGTCCGAGGGAGTGAGGGCAGGGGCCCGTTTCTCGAAAGTCCCGGAAACTTTTCGGGCCCGGAAAGCCGCAGCAAAATCTCTACCCTTACTATTACAGAGCTGTTTTGTTTACATATTCTTAATATGAACAGAGGTTCCCTTCATACAAGACGTTTCAGGCGTATACACTTTTCCGTTTTTAGATACAGATGAACTAAAAATGGCTTTACGGGCTCGGAAAGTTTCCGGGGCTTTCGAGAAACGGGCCCCAGGTCCCTGGGGAGCCCCCGGAGGGGCAGGTAGTAAAGGTAGAAGCTTGGTTTGGGGTTAATGTGTATCTTCGTGTTTTGAATAGCGGGAATGATATTTATTAAAGAGACTTTCTCCACCGTAAGAAGGCGAGAGTGGAGTTGTTGAAAAAAAATTGACATTGAGCTGCGAAAAATGACTAATGTACAATTAACTGCTTAATTGAATGTAACATATTTTACTATCCGTAAGACAATACTGATCTACACAGCTAGTGCAAGATTTATTGGAATCAGGGATGTTTTGAGTCGTCAACAGTATAGATATGGTAACAAAGACTTCAGAGCGGTTACTTTAAAATAGCTTTCGCCGACATAGTTAATCAATTCAATAACTCATGTTGCGTTTGAACCAGCTTGGCAAAATCTTTCTCAGAGAGTTCAGATTGTAATTCTTGTTTAGACAAGACTAATTCTATTGCACGTAGCTTGCTCTGATTATAAGCAGACCTATTGATAATCACATAAATTTCGGACAGAACACTTCTGCCCATGAGATAAGCGACAGCTTGGAAAGCGATGTAGGCACTCTCTAAATGTACGTGCAGCAAATAGTCTGCCAAGAAACGCATCTGGATAAACCTTTGGCCTTCGATCGTTCGTTTGACTACTGAGCCGGTTACTGCACTGGCCTGTTTTGTTGGTTTTCCGAGAACTACCATCAACAGCTTCATGACCTTTTTAGCGTCGTCATCATCGGTGTGGAATTTGGGGCCATTTACCCATTTCTTTACCACAAAATCATAAATGGCGTCACAGTACTTCTCGTGTAGTCGCGCTGCCCAAAAGAGAGATTCCTTGACCGCAAGATTGGTCAGGTGTTCTTGAAACCCTGCAGAATTGCTTTCAAAGCCAGCTTCGCCCTGTGTAGTGGGATGAAGAGTTAAGAATACGTTAAATACTGCAAGTGCTACCGCGCTGCTTTCTGTTACTTTCAGCTGATCTGCGGCTAAGTACTCCTCTAACAGTGAAAGCACCATGCTTGACGTTGAACTTTCAGCGGCATGTGAAACTTCAGAAAGAGCTGCAAGCAGCTGTGCGTACTTCTGTGTGCTTCCATCCAGTTTAGCTTCGTGCAGAAGCCGGGCTTTCTTGACCAGACAATCTGCTTCACATTGGTGGTTTTTCTCCATTTTTATGCCTTTTAGGATGTAAGCCAAAGCCATCACAAGAAAATTGTATTTGCAGTTTTGAACAAACTTTTCATGGTTTTCTTTGAGCTGCTGAGTGAGAGAAGTATCGAAGAAAACCGGAAGTGCGTGATTGGTTTCAATATAACGACACAGGGATTGCGTTACAGTGGCTCGAATGTCTCCGAGAGCGTGACATGCTTTCCAAATTTCCTCTGAAGAACGGTGATCTATCATATTATTCTTAGAAATGAAATAGCTTGGGACAGAACCGTTGGCGTAGAATGAAATAATAAAGTCAAGAAGTTCAAGAATATTCGTCCCTAAGCTCTGTTTCCCCCACGATTCGACTCCCTTCTGCTCAAGGAACCAAAACAAACAAGTTTTGAGATGAAACGACGCGAACACATCAATGTCACGCAGCTTCATCTCGCTCTTGATCAGCGACTTCAGAACAGAGTAAGCTAACTTGTGATTCTCTGTTAGGAATCCAGCGAGCGTCATCTCAGCTACCGAAAAAGAATATCTCCATTCAAATTCTCGTAAGCTGCTGGTATGGGAACCAACTGGCACGAGGTGGCAGCCCTTTGCTGATATCGAGGAGATGAGTTCCGGGCTCGGCCAGTTCTGACGTCTGTCTCGGTGTATCCATTCCTCCGCTTGTGAGGGCCAGAATTCACATTTGAGACCATAAACAAAGTCTCGATTAACAATGAAAGACCCTCCAGTATAGGGAAGAGAATACGACGGGCCTGTGATGGTGCCGTCACCTACAGCCATTAAGGTGGTGCGACTGAGAGGAATCGAATCTTGACTGTTCTCAATGAATTCAGAGTTCTGAAGGCAGTGCTCCCGAATGAAAGATGTATCCATCGGATGAAAGACTTTCTTTTTTGACACGTGTGCATAGCCCGAGTGTAACGCGTCAAAGGTGTACAAGATATCCTCCGCGACGTTCATGTTTGCAGCTATCGTTGAGCCTTCGCCGCCTTCACCGACTCCAGACAAATCTTGCTCCACATTGACACTTTTCTCTGGATCTTTCTCTTCTCGCCGCATTCCCTCATGTACTTTTAAGTTGGTTCTTATGATCATATGATCGGCATCGGTGTTCCACGCTTGTCGTTTCTCTAGATGAGGAAGAGAAAGTCCTTCGAATCCACTTCCGGTATGGATTACTTCAACGTCGGGATTGTTGTGACAACATTTTTCTAAGTCTTGGGCAAGTTGATTAATATTCTCTTCCATGTCTTCTCTTAAAATGTTAAAAAACGGCACCAAGCTCAATGCTAAATTCAAACACACTTTCTCTGAGTCTTCCATGTTGTTACAACTTTGTTCTGTAGGCGAATGTCACGTGCTGAGCGCGCGCTCGAGACAAATCAAAGGGCTCTTTGAGCTAACTACCCTAAACACAAGACAGTTGCTGCTGAGTATCACTGCCAGTTGCTATGGTCCTCGGCCTTCAGTTCCTCTTCTCCCGTCTCTTTCTAATATTACGTAGTCAGCGCCAGGTCAGCAGAATTACCCAAAACATACACTACAACCAAGCAAATGACTGACTGACCACCCACATGCTGAAGGAAACTGGTGTTTATCTTTTCTTCTCATCAAGCTCTGTCACTAATCGGCTTGTTTACGTGGATCCGCAATATTTTTAATGTCGGACTGCTGTCAAAAAGTCACAAGCAAACCACTCTCGTTTCTTGAGGTCGTGTTACTTTTTCTTCCTGTGACAAGTTGCGGGCTCACTTTGGTATGTACTCAAAAAAAAATGTACGGGGTCTGGAAGTTAGGATGCTACCATACAGGTGCAAGGTGAAATTAAATGTGACCTTAAATGCTATTTTTATTTTAATGGAAGGCGCGGTGGCCTCATGGTTAGTGCACTTGACTCCGGAGTGAGCAGTCTGGGTTTGAGCCCTGGCTGGGGACACTGTGTTGTGTTTTTGGGCAAGACACTTAACTCTCACAGTGCCTCTCTCCACCCAGGAGTACTAGGAGTATAAATGGGTACCGGCGAATTGTTGGGGAAACCTAACAAATTGCGGGGGAGTGGCCTGCGATGGACTAGCATCCCGTCCAGGGGGAGTGAAAATACTCCTAGCCGCTTCATGCTACAGAAACCGGGATAAGCTCTGGCAGCTATAAGCCATTCGTCTCCAAGGCTTCACTTTCTTTAAATGCTATTTTGGTCAGCAAATCAAACCTCTTTCATGATAAATCACTAAATTAAAAATCATTTTGATGATTCAGCTGAGATCAACCCGAAAAATGCTAACCGCAAATCAAGAAGTCACTAAATTAACCAATTTTATTTCCTTCGGCCATTTCAATTTGAGTAAGGACGTAAAACAACCCGGAGTAACAAACACGACACATGTACTACGCATGTATTTGAATTTAAGGTTCCGTCCACACTAAGCCGGAAAATTTGAAAACGCATCAAATGTGTTCCGTCCACACTACGCCGGATAAATTTTAAAAACGCAACAATAAGCGCCATTTTGGATTTGTGTTTGAGGATAACTTGGGCAGGGAAATAACCCGATTATCGTGACGTCAAGGTTTTTGAAAGGTTCCGTTTTTAAAATGTTTACCGTTAACCATAAAACGCAAAGCCGGCGTTTTCAAATTCCTCCGGTTTGAAAAGCGTTTACGAATAGCTCTAGGGCTTTCAACTTTTTGGCAACTTCTTGTATATCTTTTGAGCAACTTTTCGCTCTCTGAGCAATTTCTAGTTTTTTTTATCAATTCTGAGAAATTGGAGCAGCTTTTAGTAGTTAAATTGGCCATGTTTCCATATTTCGCAGTGTTTTAGTAGACAATTTATCAATTTCCTGTGAAAAAAGGAGCCAGATATCCCCCTCCCCCCTTGCCCCTGAGGCGGATGATGGGTGCAAGATGGATGCAGCCGGGCTGCTAGGTCATCGGTTTTTTTTTTAAAGAAAATTCAAAATGGTGGACGGCGATTCACACTCGATTGACTCGAGTGTCCTTGATGAAGAATTTTTACAAGCTTAATATTAATATTTGGTTTTGATTAAGGACAATGTTATTTAGCAACGCTGGTTACGCCGCAAAATTGCACAAAAATGCTTAGAAATCTTACTTTTGTTGTACAATTTCCGTCAATTTGTATATTTTTGCATCAGACCAAATAAAGGAAGAGAGCAACAAAATTTTTTTTTTGTTTTTTTTTTAAGCAATTTTTGAGCAACTTGCGTTACAGAAAGCAACTTTTGCTTTTTTGAGCAACTTTTTGAGAAATAGCGGGCAACTTTTTGGGAAATCTCGAGAAACTTGTGGAAAGCCCTAAATAGCTCCGTTTTCGTGACGGATTAGTGTGAACGGTAGGCCTGACCGTAGAAATAAAGCTGCCTTTACAAGAGGAATCCAGGCATTCTGTTTTCAGAAAACCCATACATCTGTTAAGCTTAAGTATGTATCACGGAAATCCAGGATATAGTAATTATTTCAATTCCCAATTTCCTATCAAAAATCAATGACAAAAGAATATCAAAGCGAACGAATTGAAGACCGAGACTTCTATTTTTGTGGTGGCCCTTAAAAAGAGCCATTTTGAACGTCTTCACAAGGCCCGTTTTTAAATCTTAAGTTTTCTTGAAGGTTTCCTACTAGGAAGAAATAACTTTGTCTCTTATCATTTTCTGATGTTACTAAATCTAAGTTATGAGTTTTCTGAATCAGCTGAGCGCGTGAGACAAATATGTTAGCCCCTCCGCCGCCCCCCCGCCCCGGGCTAGATCTTCAAACACCACTGTACAGCCTAATTTGAGTATCCTCTTAAATTGCCGTATACAGCTTATTTGGTTGGGGCATTTCTCCCATTCACCAAATTTCAGTTGTTGTTCATACGGTTTGTTATTTAGTCAGCTTCTGCGAGAGGAGTTACCTGTTGCGTTACGTTTTTTGCGTCATATTATATTCCTGGCTTTGAATTCCGATTTCTTGTGATCAAGCCGGAAGCGTTGAAGCAACTTCCCAGAACTAAATCGAACGGATAGCATTTCATTTGCAGTTTAAAATTGAGCTCGTACTGTTCACAGCGCTCAATTGGACTCACTTGGTCTCTTCGAAGAGTAAATTATCGCTTGCTGGATTCTTTTAGTCTGCGAGAACGAATCGTTTGAAGCCAGGAGGATTAGAAATACCTCTGAAGTGAATTCGGACACAAAAAGCTGAGAAAGGTAAACAAGGTATTATCACTTTGGCGGGTGGCAAAACTTGAATCTGTTTATTCTCTTTTCCATTCCCTAGCTCTGCACGTGATGTAAAAACGTATGGCTTTTTGGAGTTTACGTTTTCTTCATTATCTACATTTCTTAAATCAACCTATATATAACTGTAATTTCGAAGTTGCGTTTCAAAACAAGACTGACATTTCCCGTGATTTTAGGTCAAGAGAACTGCTCGATGTTATAGAAGCGCAGCTAGTCCAGTGTACCTTTTAATACCGTAATGATTGGATTTGGCTCCCTCCTTCCAATAAGCGCCCCCTTTCGAATAACCGCCCCCCTTCGAATGTGCTTTTATAAATAAGTGCCCCTATTCAGCCCTATTCCAATAAGCGCCCCAATTCCAATATTATTTGCTGCTTTAAGAAAAATCAGTCTTGCCATGTGCAGGGCTAGAACGGCTCAGGGTTGTTCAGCAAGCCATGAGTAATTCACTCGAAAAGGATCCTTTCGACGGGATCACTAAGTCGCATGTCGAAGATGCCGCATAACGAAGCATTTATTTACGTATTGACGTGACATTTTAAGTGACACTGTCAAAGCTATCGGCGTCGAAATAGATTAAAATTCCCTCAAAACATTCACCGTATATTTGTTACTGTTACAGTTTCTGGTATTTTTCTTTTGTTGTTAAATACCGTCTTAAAAAATTTTGTTTTTGAACATTCGGCTGTTTCTGTCCCGATTGATCGCCCTGTCTCGAATAAACGTACGCCCTCCCTTGAGGAACCAAATGTAAGTAAGCGCCCCAGGCGCTAAATCGAATCATCACGGTACTTAATTATTATAAATAAAACTTAAAGTTGTCGTAAATCTCTGTGGGGCTAGTCCTTGCCAGTTTCAAACTCTTAACTAACGTGAATCGGGATATGTTTCATTGTGCCGCCCAAGGCAAGAGGCGCCCTCAATTCTCGTGACGATAATACTGTGGATGAAGGATGGAAATTTTATCTGTTTCTGTTTTATTGCTATTTTTGAGATACTTTTGCCATCCTATCCCGATTCTTGGGCCCCTAATTAGGATAAAAACTGCTAACCTTGATGAACAAAACAAATTAAACTTACTAAACAATTTGCAATGATGGTTGGAAAGAAAAAACCGGGGCAGACTGAAATGCCTTTGACCCAACTACAACAACAATCTTAGAACACTTAATATAGTTTATTGGTTGAGCCTAGGGTTGAGCCTGTAAATAAAAGCACGGCTTTTGGCGAATCGAGTCCCAGTTAAAAGCCATAGTGCTGACCGGGAGCAGTCTCTCTTTTCCTCGAAAATCCGTGTGGAAGAAGAACGCTAAATGAGTGAGGTCAGTGAGCGGTCGCGCTCGCGAGCATGCGAGCGTGGGGGAACGTGAGAGGTTCCCGTGACTGCTCGCATGTCAAACTCGCAGTTACGCTTGTTTTGCGTCCTTCCCCACGGATTTTCGAGTAAAAGTCAAGAGACATTGCTCGCCGTCTAAAGCGATCAGTAAGTACGCCAAAGACTCGCCCTTTAATTTCAGTTTAGCTAGATACATTTATATCTGACAGCATAGACAGTTTTGATGTATAGTTGTGTCGACTCAACTAGAAAATATATATTACAGACATTAGAGACTGCTCGAGGCTGGTTTTGCAAGTTCAACGTGACTGAGGGATTTTCGCAATTTCTGTGAGCGGCTTCGCGACATAATAAAACCCCTCTGGCACCCGGGGTATTGAGTGGATAGAATAACTTCATTTTTTTTTTCTACAGACTCGGTGTTCAATACATTTTCTATTTGCTCTATGAAGGAAGATGTCTTCACGTAATTCGGAGGAAGAAAACATTCTCCCTGTCGAGCCCAGCGATGAAGCCAACAACAACGAAAAGGAAGCCTGTGATGAGGTTACAAAGAAGCTGGAGCACGTTCTTTTCTCGAAAATTGTGAGGCTCAATGTCGGCGGCCACTTTTTCTCGACCAGTCTAGCAACCCTGAATAAAGATCCAGGTATGTTTTGGTATGTTATTTTCAAATTACACTCTCATTTATCTGATTTCTCAAACACCGGTACTAGCGTTCTTCCTAATTGCAATTCTTGGTTATCTTGTTTCCCAATATAATGGCAGGTTCCATGCTACACGCTATGTTTTCGGGAAGATTTGACACAAAGCCAAGCGAGGATGGATCTTACTTCATTGATCGCGATGGAACTCACTTCCGGTATATCCTGAATTATCTTCGCACTGGGCAGCTTATTGTGCCTAAAGACGAGATGGTGCGAATTCGCGAAGAGCTACTGGCCGAGGCTGAATTTTATCAAGTTGAGGGGATCATCAGTGAGCTCACTGCGAGGCCATTTAAGAATTCAGTTATTCTATCCTCAGATCAACGCGAAACCTTGATGAATTGGTTGAAGGAAACTCAAGCACTCAATAACACCAGGGACAACTTGTTCTTCGGCTTGTTATATCGTGCTTCCCGTGATGGCTGGGATGCTGCCGACTTTCACGCCCGATGCGACTACAAGGGTCCTACGGTGACAGTGATCAAGAGTGGCAAATACATATTTGGAGGCTATACCGAGCAACAGTGGGAACATACCGGTAAGCATTTTAACCCAGCGTATTTGATTTAGGCATACCCACAAAACAAGACCTTAGAAACTAAGTTTATATGTCAGAAAAACAGCCTTGTCTTTTTTTCTTAGTTCCTGTGGGGAGCTCAGTGCAAATTATATATATCTAATTGTCACGTTTTCTACTGCTCTTAATTTCTTTAGATTTTGAGAATATGACTCCTAGCAAAGTCGATCGAACCCGATCGAGCTGAATTTCAATCGAACTCAATCGAACTCAATCCATGGATTAAGCTCGATCAGGAACATGTTTCGATTGAATTCGGCAATCGAACGAAATAGAACTCGTACAAAAACAATAGCTCATATTAGCATTCTCAGTACTAGACTGGAACTAGCTTGCAACTGTCTTTTCAAATGCACATAGCATTTATCTCTTGTTGCCTTGTGTCCACGTGACTCGTTTGGTCACGTGGACACGAGGTTACGGAGTGAGTCGGTACCTTCCTTCCTGTGCAAGAAAATCCTGTGTAACCCATCTTTGCGTTGATAATGTAATATTCCTGTGAAGGGAGGTACAAAGATATGGCTTGGGCAACTTGCCGGTTAATCAGCTTTGGCTACGAAAGGCAGGTATAAAACGTAACTGAACTGAATACATGATAATACTTGTCTTTTGGTTAACATCTTTTCTGGCAGGTAATGTTCTCCCGTGATATCTGATATTGTTCACTAACTTCATGCCAAGGGTTTAGAAAAGGGGTGCAGTGTTCTTAAGTAGGTATGTAAAGGAGTATCTTTTCTCGACGAAAGGTATACGGAAGGCATAGCTTTCCTGTCTGGACTTTGGGGCGGAACCTCCCCTTATAAAACATTTTTAGTCTCCCCCCCTCCCCCCCCCCCCCACACACACACCCACCCCAGAGAAAATGCGAGACCATCCTTCTGAACGTCAAATTTAGTTGACCAGATGTTGATCTGCTGATAGCTTCTGCAGGACACAGAAAAGTTAGCGATTCGTTCCTGTTCAGCCTTATTAACCCAAGTGGTCTGCAGCCAACAGTTGCCTTTGAAAGCTGGGCAAGAAGAATTTGCCATCTACTACGACAAAGACCTTGGGCCAGCATTTGAAAGAGATCTTTACATTGAGGCTAAGCCCAATTCCTGCAAATGCTCTGTAGACCTGGATAACTCCTACCAGTGTCCACCTGATGAGGAGTCTCGAACGTTTTTAACGGGAGATGACGAATTTGATGTCGATGAAATGGAAGTATTCGGGTTTGGCGGGAATGAGAAGGTAGAAAACCCCGGCTGGTTGTTGCTGAACAGAGCTTTCAATTTGCTGAAGTCGTGATCTGGCATCTCAGCTGTAACTTTAAAAACAATAGAGTACCTCAGATAGATAGTAATTGCGCTCGCAGAATGCTTCCTGATCTTCGCGCGTGATTGTCGTGTGCGTGCTTCTCATGTCTCCAATCGGTAGCGCTTCAGCGTTTTTCTCAATTCTCGTTCGTCGTCTTCTGTCGACTGATGAGGGCAAAGTTACTTGATGCAAACCGCTGTTCAGGGGTAACGAGGGCTATGGGACTTGAGACTACTTAGACGTCTAGTTATGAGGACTAGTTCTGGGCAAAATTATGTGAATTATTTCTAAAACACGGAATCAATAGTTAGAAAAAAGAAAACGTGAACCCTGTTTCTATTTAAATAGAGTGTTTCTGTCGAGGAACTATCAGTTGATAGTTGCCCCGCGGAAATTTGATGTTCTTAAAACAAATATGCCCGAGAAGCGAAGCTTCGAGGGCAAAAATGCTAGTTTTAAGAACAACAAATTCCCAAGGGTCAACTATCAGACCGATAGTTCCGAGACACAAACACTCTATTGTCTTTATTGTTCACCATCTAAATTTTCTTCCGCGCGCCAGTTCAAAATTCATATTGAATTATTTTCAACTTTTTTAGATGAAAGCCGTGAAAGGTAGTTAGAGCCAAATGAAAAATTTGGAAAAGAAAACAGACAAAAACCCACTTAATACATTTCAATTGTTTACTTTCTGTACGCTCGCTTCTTTATAGAAACATTTACACGGACGAGTACTATCCATCCGGGTATTTTCCTCGGACGGACACTATGGGCTGATAGTGTCTCTCCACGGATGAACACTATCGCGTCCCGTGATCAATTTAAACCAATAAGAATCGGAGAAAATTTACTGGTGAATTATAACGAGTTATAGAAACACGAGTAGAAGTTTGGGAGAACGAGAAATGCTGTGGGAACACGAGCCACAGGCGAGTGTTTCCACAGGTTTTTCCATGCATTAGCTTTGGCTCGTGAAATTTGGCGTCTAAATCGAGGTCGAACTTTTGCCGTTCTATTCGAACAGAACAGCAAGGTCGACCCAAATACAAATCTGTCGATCGTAACTGATTCAGACGTCGAACTTTAAGCGTACTTTCCCAATAGCGACATTAGTTTTGGCTCATATAAAGTTCCACGTTTCAAACAGGCCAAAGGTGCTGTTCTGTAGCACATTTAATTCCTGTTTTTATCCTTTCCAGAATAGAGCGTGGTGAGCGTGAAGTTGAAATTAATTACTTATTCCTTCCCATCTGTGCTAACATTCCGAGACCATCTCCCCCACCCCCAACTGGGAACAGCTTTCTTTCTTTATTATTGCCGGTCATATCTAAGAAAACAATACCAACTCCTACCGGAAGGATAAAGTAAGCAGTTAATTTATATAAGTTTTAGAGCAGTTTTCAACTGAGTGTTGTAAAACCAAAACCAACGTAATCACTCTAGCCAATCACAAAGGACGCAATCCAGTGAATCAATCAAAACTCGAAGTAATGACATGTAGCTAGCTGACGCAAAGCGCGGGAAAACGCCTGCGAGCGAGTCACGATTGGATGAAAAAGTGGCGCAAGTTATTTTCAGCCAATCGTGTAGCGTATTTGATGCAAAACCAATTACTTTTCGACACTCAAATGAAAACCGCTCTATTAACCATATTGCATTTCATTCACTGTTGTAGGGAATCCGGATAACTATATTCGTATACATTTAGTGTTAAGCAATGTGGTTGTTAATCTTGGCCACTAAGTCAGCGCTATAAGCCCTATTTTGAAAACATTTTTCGTCCGTGCGACCGTGTTCCACTATTATTTGGTAGATGTAGATAGTAACCGCCTGTAAATTATCCGACTTTCCCCTTACAATGCAACATGAAAACGGACCCTTTTCATAAGCGGACCCTTTTTCAAAATTCTATGAACACTCCAAAAACATATCTATAGTTAAAGTTTGGGTAACAACCCTTGTAACGGCTCTTTTGTTACTGTAGTTGTACATTATGACTAAAGCTTAAATCTAGCGTATAACCAACCATCACCCTAACCATGTAGACAACTACATAAACAAAATTAATGCAGCTGAATTTATAGATTTGAAGTAACTTGATACTACTACCTTCATTTAAGCTTGCTATCGACAACAAAAGAGACATCGCGTTAGAATCGAAAATTCCAGTAGTGGGAAGCTAGTTCAAAACGAGTTTACACTGGTTCCTATATAACATGTATAAAAGTAGTGCATTATTTAGCTTATCGGTCCCTTCTAAGTTTCCTTGAGCGGTTTGGAAATAAGCTTAAATTAGGGAAGTTCTTTCCGAGTGCATATCTACCAAAAAGCGCCGAGTTCAGTAAATGTTATTCTATTCTTTGATCATAGATTTTTATCCCAGCTGAACAGAATCGTTGCTGAGTACTGACTGCTTTTATTAACTACCTCTAATAGCTACTCAGTGTTGAAAATATAAATAAAATTCAATCCGTGTTGCAAGGCCGATGCTTTGATATATAGACTTATCGACTGATCTCTTTAAAGGTAATCAAGTATTTCGGGTAGACTTGAAAATCGTGGAAAACTACGAAAATATTTGGATTTTGTTCCATGTTGACCACGGAGTCGTAGAGGATCTCAGGTTTCATTGGGTCTATGGCAGGAGGCGTCTTCATTCCTTCCTTTCCAGCAGTGTGTTTCCCGACAAGCACTCTCGCTAGATACATGTAGCAATCACCGTTGGGACGTGGCTGTGAGTATGTATTGGAATAAGAAGCATCTTTTGCAAAATAGACACCATCACCATAAGCCGCACCTACCAGAGGTTCAGATGTTTTAAGTTTAAGGTTAGTAAAAGCTTTTACAACAGAAAAAGTCGAGAACCGGAAACCTGGCGAAAAGTAGTCCATGTGAATCCAAACGAATGAATACAGTATTAAGGGCACTTTTTAACTAGTTCCAAAAATGCTAGCGTTAACTCTATAGTAGCAGTTTGCATAAGACTTGTGATATTTCAAGCTAGTTATACGGCTCAGTGATAATACATCCGATCAATATGACGTGGGAAAAAGGTGCGCCTTCTGTTGCATAGGAAAACACCGAGAGACTCGCGTTACCGGCTAAAGTCTCGGAACTTAGACAAGTTCAGCTCAATCTCGTTACCCGGGTTTGAGTTAAGCTATAAGAAAACGTGGCATACACAAGCGCAGTAACATCGGAGTAGATATGGTGGCGACAGCTTCAAGGCTGCGAACAAGGAGAATCACTGGGAGTGTGCTTGTGATTGACTCACGTCGGATCATACACGAGTTTCTGCTTACGCTCGTGATTAAGCCTGTGTTTATCACACAGGTGTGATATTTAATATTTTCACTGGGCATTGATGGGGGTACGTACCGTTCATTCCGCACAAACTCCTGTTAAATCCCTGCACATTGATGGATTTCACGCTGTCGGGTTTCGTTCCATGGAACAGTTGCAGTTCGTTTTCAAGAGTCCCGTTCTTTTCATCCATGGTCTGTTTCCTCAGCATGTATGAATTAAACATCGATGGGTTTTGAATTCTCTCAATGTTTTTGATGGAAGCCTTCCCTCGCATTGATTGATGGAACATCTTTTGAACCGCTTTATATTCCTGGGTATCCGGTGCAAGGCTAACCAAATGAAGAACCTCCTCTTTTCCACTTTCGTCACGAGGCTGTGGATCCCATTCAGCAGGAAGAGGTAACACTGTTTTAAATTAATAACGAGAAAGCTGTTATCATCCACAGGTCCTTTCGAAAGAGTAGTCAGTAGTTATAACAGGAAATGATGGTGTTAAAATGTAAGAAGCGCGGAAATTCACGTTATCAGTACAACGCTCGAGACGACATGCAGTCGGTGAAAAGCATGGGAAGGCATATGTAACCGATGGTACACTCGACCTCGAAAAAGTTGCTCCAGGGAAATCTAATTTCAGCTTTGTGACATAAAATGATAGGATGTCATTTCATCCTCAATTTGTGCCACAATGTGAGAGATTACAGAGATTAGCCATTCAAAGAAATAGAATGAATAGAAATAAATAATTGGCAGTTGGCGTCACTCACAGTATTTTGAAAATTTTAATTTAAAAATAGTATATCACCCAAAGGCTTCCCAAAATTGTCGACGCTGACACATAAATCAACCGTTATCTTACTAAGTTTGGCATAAGAAAGGAAATCAAGGAGAAAAAGCCGGACTTTATGTGGGCATTACGTTATGACAGCGAAAACTATGTGTTTTTGTATCCTTTATATTATTAGTAAATAATCTGTAATTGAAAAGTGTACTCCCCGCCTAGTTCTTACCATCTTTACGAAGGACCCTTTTGATAGCTCCCGTTCTTAAGAACGTGACCTCTTTGTTCCCAAAGTTGATTTCAGCCTTCAGGTTTTGATGTGTGAATAAAAGCGATGGTTTCTTCGCTTTATAGGCTGATTCTATATCATTGTTGACTATTTTATCAAAGAGGTCGAGTTTTCCAGCTGGATTAACCAAATACCACTGAACAGTTTTGGAAATTTGATCCGCACGCTCCTCTTTGTGCTCTCTTCCCATCTGTTCCTGGATGGCATTTGATACCTCTGAGTTCATGTCCATCACATCTTTGGGAAGCCCTTCCAACGTAACAGTATCTGGCTCTGGTTGGTCAAATTTCACGTCTTGAGCACGCGACATTCGCTTCAGTTCCCGTATGCAACGTCTTGGAAAACGACTTATGATTTCGTGTTTGATGACACGTGGTTTGTTGCAGGCACTGGCGACGCCATCCTTTAAGGCAGCCATAGCTGCGTCAAGTGACTCTACCCGCCCATGCACAATGACTTTTCTATGACAATGCTTCTTCGCTAACTCATCGGCTAAAGCTTCTGAGCCCTGTTGACCATGGTCATCGTCAACGTTAACGTCGTCGTCGTCTTCACGCTGGCATGAGTCCAAATTTTCTTGCTGGATTCCTTCTAACTCGACCACAAACGCACCAATGAAAGAATGGTCAAAGACTACAACTCGTATCTCACGTAGTGAACTGAATGGCCTCCTGGTCAGAAGTGCGCGGATTGCTCCGAAAACCACCTTTGCCGAGTCTTCAGCTGTTCGTCCCAGTCCACCACTACCAACCGCTGGAATGGACACTGACACCAAGCCCAAGGAATCGACTTCTTTAAGAGCTTTCTCCACGCATGTTTGAAGATGCTGTTTTGTTCCAGATCCCACAACCATATGCACGATCTGTTTTGCAGACAAGCGCCCAGCAGTGGTGGTCACAACAGATCCTGGAAGTCGGGGAGCTTTCGACTTCAACTCATCTTCGACTGTGCTGCCACAGGCTGTAGAAATGACCTTGCTTAAATTTCCGCTGTTCATGTCAAGATCTTGTGTAACTACATTGCAGATTGCATCGGAGCTTTCCTGGGTTATGTCTCCTCTCACGACCTGCACCTTGATGTTTTCAATGTGAACGGCTTTGCATCTGAAATCGTGTACAACTGGAATTGGTTTGTTCTTACGAGCTTCTCGCTTTCGAGGTCTTGGCACTGGCTTATGTTTCTTCTTGAAGTCTGCAAACTTCTCTTCGAAAGTTGTAATTCCTTTCTGATCACCACTGAACACAATAAATCGAAACTCCTCTAAGGGTGACTCTGGATTTGCCTGACTGTAATCAACAGCTGCCTGAATCATAATGTGGACGGCAGTTTTATACGGGAAACCAAGGTTACCAGTCCCTACAAGTGGTAAAGCAATTGAGCAAGCACCCAATTCGGATGCCTTGTCAAAGCACTTCCTAAACAGTTCACTTAGAATCTGTGAATGAAAACAAAAGAAATGGCATTAAGGAGTAACCCTTGATATTTATCTACCAAGCTCCAGACTGCTTCCCAACCAGCCGTTTCTAGTAGGTAATCTAAGGGTGTGTTCATTTGGGATCATTCATCCGGATCAGGATCAATGATCGAGATCACTCTGATCACGCTGCATTAATCGAACCGACGAATCCTTCCCCAGAGATGATTCGTCGGTTCCGTCGATATAACATAATCCGAGTGATCTCGCATTTGCATCATTGATCCTGATCCCGGGATGATCCCAAAGGAACGCACTTTACGTCTCGGAATAGTCTCACTGTGGCTAATGCTGGAGTCCATGTCATTGTTAAAAACAACCGTGCCATTTAGAAGAGCCACGCTAAAACTAAAACTAAAACTAAAACTGCAACCAAGAAGATGCGATGCTAGCAATAAAATGACCTCATTTAGCAGGAGACTATCCTTATCCTGACCTCTTCTTGCTCAGAATCTCCTTTCCATGGGCAACATACACAGTGAATAACGTAACGGCAGGGCAAGTTTCCGGGACCCGTGTGAACAACGTCTCCTTCACCCATGTCAGCTGTCGTCACTTTCCTTAACTCTTCCTGTAACGCTGGACCAGCAGCTTTGTTCATGGCATTTGCAATCGCACCAATGTTAAGATTGAACTTTGACCCCACAGAACACACTAAAACGTCAGCCTAGAGCGACATTAAAAGAGACAACACAAAGTTGATTATTAACTTGAAAATGACGAAAAGAAAAGCTGATGCTTCTATCTTTCGCCTTTCATCGGAACAAATGTGTTTTACTTGCCCAACGAAACAGCACCTCAGTTTTTGTTTAGAGAAATGAATCTCTGTATCCTTATATCACAGTTACGTAAATTAGATTTAAAAGTGTCAGTATGCGAATATATGGCTACCAGCAATGGCAAGTAAATAACAGCCTTCATTTTGGGACTAACGAAGCATGATAAATGGACAGGTGGTAAGCAACATGCGAAGTATTCACGACAATGACCCTTCGTCCAGTTGACACAGCAGGCCAAGGATCTTAGAAGACTTGTACTAATCAATTATTTTAGCAATGCCCATCCTCCCCTGGCTTTAGTTGGGCAATTGCTCTCGTTCGTAATCCCAGGGACGGGAGTTTTGACACCTATTAGCTTTTACATCAAAACACTCCTGACTTCTTTTACAGTTATCAAACAAAATGTGATGCATGGCCATCTAGTACGATGGAGGTCATCATGAGATGGTTACTTCACAGATTAAAACGATCGGTTAGATCTTGCAGTATTGTTGAACATTTGACCAGCTAACCCAGCTTAATTTACATGCCTTTTTATTTGTTTCACAAACTGCTAATGCCAGTGGCTGCACAGGGGCCGATGGGCATTGTGATTTCGAGTGATAAATGCATCGCAACAAACCTGTTCTTCTTCGATATTCCCAGTCCTCCAGATCATCTTTTTCCACTCCGAGGTGAAAAAGGTGTCGTCTTCATCGAGTTCCTTCTCGCCATCACTACTGTTGCTGAATGACTCATCACCGTCACTTTCGTCGTCTTCAGTTTGTTCCTCGGTTTCTGTTGTTATCTCAATAACACATTTGCAATCTCGTTCCACAGTTTCAATTAACCGTTTTCCTTCATCCTGGGCTAAGAAGGTTCGCATGCCAGGGGTGGAAATGGCGAAACTCTTCTCCTTTATTTCGTCTTGTAGAGCGTACATCTTCTCCTCAACATCTCTGACGCCCTCTTCAGTTCCTGAAAATCTGATTAAGCCCTTACTTTCATCCAAAGAAATCTTGACTCCATAGTGTGTAAGTTCTTCTTCGATTCCATGAAGGTCGTCTTTGTAATAATCGTTGAAGAACGTTCGATGAATCGACGAATCGAGTCGGAACTGGCCTTCTGTTGCTTTCTTCTCGTTGAGAAAATCTCTCATTTTCTTTACGGCCTCTGTGACATCTTGTTTGAACCCAAAGACAGCTATGCAATTTAATTCACGTTTTTGGCGGATCGTTAGGCGTTTGACCAATTTCTTGCAGAGATCGTCCCAGTTTTTTGAACACATTAGGCTATTGTCGGAGGGGCCCACTGAAAGATTGCGATCGCTTATTAGCACGGTTTTTGTCTTTTCGCTCCCTTGCGTGGTTTCAGAAAGGGTCGTCCCAAGAAGGATGACTTTCTTGTTTTTTTCATCAACGTTAAAAGCACATCCTTGTAGTTCTTCAGTCATCTTTCTTTTCCCAACCTTTGTTTTCAAGATGTCTAAGATTTCTGGGGGCATGGCTATGGCATATTGGTCAATTTCGTCCAGGCGCTGTCTGAGATAAGGCATGACAGATGTCATGTGTCCTTTAGGCGTCTTTATTACAAGGTTTTTGTTGCTCAAGTCGATCTTCACTTGAAGATCTTCATGAAACTCTTTCTTCAAAATGTCTTCGATTCTGGCATTTAGTAGAAGTTGTAGTTTTTCACTAGTTATGTCAGTCAACGTCTTCTGCTCTAACTTTTTCTCAAGTTCTTCTTGTTTGGTGGCTTTTAACCGATCTGAGAGCTTTTCTGCAAAATCTGACATGTTAGATTCCTGGCAAATCAATTTAACTGTATGAGATTCCTTCAACAGCTTAACTTGAGCTGTGAACTTCGGAAGAATTCTTTCCATCTGTGGCAACCGATCGGCTACTACTTCCCAAATGTCGTCTTCGACTGGAAATTCTTTCGCAGCACAACTGTCAATAAAGTTGTCAATTATTTTTGAGCAGCCGTTTTTCCAAGTGTTCTCATCAAATTCCTTGTCGACCTTATTTCCCGGTACGTCGTGTTTCACGAGAACGTATCCTTCTTCATTTGTCCACCTTACGCGAGCGTGTTCGTCCGAATATAGTTGTCCTCTCAATTTTTCCTCTTGATTGGATTTCATTAGAAATTCCATGATGTCCTTGTCTACAGCTTTGTAAAATTGATACTGTCCACCCGCTTGGATGTCACCTGATGTAGGCCGCGATGGTCTTGTCGGTTGGTCAACTGGCACTACTGTTCCCATAAAAGGGTAGAAAGCCTCTACATGCAAAGGCTTACCATCAATGAATTGGTCGTTCTTGGTAGATTTCTTTACACCTGTAGGAAAAAGAACGTAAGTTATAGCACACTATTAAATTGTCGAAAAAAATCGGATACATCAGCAATTTTAATGTTTTAAATTGCCATGAGCACTTTCTTTAAAATATAACGTCAGAGCACAAAAAAGGGCAACCACGCAACTTACGTAAAAAATCGAATTATAATTAGTGTCGATCAGTTAATACAAAACCATGTAGAACGGCAAATATCTATATCCAGTCTTCTCGTTTACGACAAAAATAATTATCTTGAATATATTTTATCCTTTCTTTTGTTCTTAATTTAGCACCGAGAACGTCATTAAACAAAAGGACTAATGAGTGACACAATACCTTAACTAAATACGTCATCGAAATAAGTCTCTAAAGGCTGATTTTCACCAGCGACGGAGTCGTAGTCGGAGTCGAAATCAAAAGCGTAAAGCGATACGATCTAGTGAAAATCAAACCGACGGAGTCGGAAGCAGAACACCCATTCCGCTTATGACTCCGTCGCTTACGATCCAGTGAAAACTAGATTGTCGGAGTCGGAAGCAAAGCGGAAGAATAAACCAATCACAATGCTCGATTCCGGGCCTTGTGATTGGTTGGTTCTTCCGCTTCTGCTTCCGACTCCGAAAATTTGTTTTCACTAGATCATAAGCGAAGGAGTCGTAAACGGAATCAGAAGAAATGGAAACGTTCTGATTCTTCTGTCGATCTTATGACTCCGCTTACGACTTCGATTTTCGATTTTCACTAGGTCGTAAGCACTCTTACGTCTATGACTCCGACTCCGACTCCGACTCCGACTCCGTCGCCAGTGAAATCCAGCCTTAAGCCGTCTCTTAAATGACCAAAATTCGTGTTTTAGTCGAAGAACCGGAACAACGTACGACAGAGTTTTTTCACGATTCTAAATGGCTTCGTATTCTGTGTCTTTATACTGAGCGAAAGGATAGTTCTGACATAGGATTAGGGACTGACTGACTACTAAGTATTAGCGGATCCACCCGATCCGTAAGAAAAGTGTTACTTCATTTGTTAGTACTAACAAAATTGCCTATAGTCACCCGCATGTAAAAACATGGCTGAATAAAATTAATCGACTGCTTGGTATCTCGGTTTCAAGCCGTCTCGCTCTCTGAACCGTTTTCGAGAATCGTGCCCGGAAAACTCAGTGGCGGATCCAGACCTTGAGCTAAGGGGTTGGGGGGGGGGGGGGGGGGGGTTGCTTGCCCTACCAGCTTTCCTTTCTTCCTTCTGTGATTTTTTCTTGTTTTAACCCAAAATAAGGGGGCGGAGCGGGGGCGGGGCGGGGGCGGGCCCCTGCCCTAAATCCGCCACTGAAACTAGCTTTAATTATCAATCATAACCATAATTTATCTAGTTCTTTGTTTTCCACTTACTTTTCTTTTCTTTGAAAAACACAATAGCTCTCTTGTCCTTTCCTTCTTTGTCCCAGGCTGGATTGAAGACAACGTTCTCCAGGGAACCAATTTCGTGAAAGTACATTCCCACTTGCTCTTTTGACGTGTTTTCCGAAAATCCGCTGACATATATGCTCTTACATTCGGGTGCTCTTTCAATTAACACGTCTACACCATCAAGTGGCTTTTTCGCCGCTTCTCTGACAATCTCCGCAAAATCTGAAAACAGTACCATTACCAAAGCAGTAACTAGTGAGACACTCATATTGTGCAGAGTGTAATGTATACAGCACTGACAGTTAGTAGTCATGAAGGTCCCCACCCTGCCCACTTCCGGATTTGTCCTGACTTAAGTAGTCAGCCTGGGCTTTCCTGACTTTGATCCTTGCCAAATATGAACGGACAGAAACCTTGACTGTGTATTAATGGTAGGGCATGTGTGGATTTTTATTGCTGGCACAGATGCAACTTACCATAAGCGTTGTTCAATTTTACTGTGGCGTTTGCGTTGAAGTAGCAAACGTGACAAATTAACTTAAAGCAGGAATGACGTTACCCGAAGTATGAAACTAACTGCTGTTACTAGTAAAACAGGTGAGGACCAAGGTGTATTTCTTTCTCAGCACGATATGACGCAAAATATTTATTAAATTTGGATGGATATAGATAGTGTGATTTTTTTTCCATGCAACTATCAAACGCTGCCAGGGTAACTGTTTACCTGAAATTTTTTCAGTTTGCAGTGTAACAATGGCTTTTCCATTTGGCTTAAACCACTTCACGTACTTTACATCATAACCGCTGATTCTCTCGATGTAGTTCATTATTCCGTCAGGTGTTGTCCTGTGGTGCAAACCTAACACATACAACTTGTTCCACTCGTACTTGATGTCCGGCTGGATAAATCCTAAGGACACAGGATCGCGGGGCCCAGCTCCACGTTGGTAGGTAGGTCCTGTTCTCAAAAAGAAGTCAAAAAAAATTTGATTCGCTACGCGTTACCCTGCTGCCAGCAAACGGCGAATGAAAGGTGTCTCCACCCAAAAATACTTGACAAGTGGCAATACCAAATGGTAACTTTTTAAAAATTCTGTCCAGCCACTGCGAACACTGATAAAATTTATTCTACTGCAGACAAGAGTCGATGGCAGACACGATTAACTTATATCTTTTTATCATGACATGCTGAAAGGGCTATAATTTGAGCCTACCCCGTTTACCCCGACTGAGATCTTATATCACGCCGGTGGTGGTATCAACGAGAATCTACTGTACTATTGAGATTTATGGTTTAATGACGCCATTTGCTACGTTTCCCTCATTCATGAAGTGACTAATCAGTTGGGATTCTTAATAGTTTGTTCACACAACATGAATTCAGAATCATGGTGCAAATGTCATAAGAATTGAGAAAGTGATCAGTAAAAAGAAATTGTCGCAGCTACTACATTAAGACGTGTACTGAGACCTGAAAACAACAATTTGCCAACAATTTTATGGTATATAATAGTCCGTTTTATTTTCACGTACTCCTCGAGATGTTCAGTCATTACCGCGAATACCTGCCGTCGACAGTATTGAGGTACGTTTTCCGTTCAAAGTGCGTGGCCATACCGCACTCCGTTTCTCACCTCCCCTTCCTCTGGACCTTCCTCGTGCACTGTCAAAGCCGCGTCCTCGCTTTCCCCTTCTTCCATGACCATCCTCACTGTGACAACGTCTACCAGCTCCTTCACTTGGTTCATTTCGGTAAGGAACTGATCGATTTGACGTCCCTCTACTGCCCCGACTTTGGGCTCTTCCGCGAGGGGCTCTAGCCGTAGTCGCGTTGTTTCGACTTCCACATCCTGGCCCTTGAGCTGAAATAGAATAAGTGCCGATTTCAGACCACTTCTCTCACCTGGTTGCTTCTCATAATACTGAAAATCGTCCCCTTTGAAAACGAAAATTCAAGACCTATGCCCACGCAGACCTTTCTTTTTAAGTATGTTAACAACTGCTTCAAAATAGTTGTTACCTTCTGAAGAAACTCCCTCTGAACTTTTGAACCTTTGGGGAAGAGGGAGTGGTTTAGTAATGGAAGTCGCATCACGCGCCGGAGGTAATCTAGCATTTCCAATAACAATTCCGCACCCAAGTGCCCTGAATTTCGATGGGTCAAATCAGACGAGACCCAACCACTTATAAACGTTACATCTTGCTTAATGGCGATAAAAAAATCTAGTCAGTCTGACGCATTATAAATAAAAGCACTAAATAAATTTAGTTCCTGTGCACCCATTTTCCATTTGACCGGGAAAATAGTCATTCATCACTTCATTGTGAGATAAAACGAATAATAGGATCTACTGCGCAGACGAAGTAACCTAGACAAAAACAAACTAATAGATAATTTACCGTTAAAAACACCAGGAAGTCTCGGGAATGTAAATAATTATGTACTCTTTTATCAATTAACACCCGTGATTGATAATACCTTCTCTTTGTGCTCTTGAATGCTGACTGCGCGGTTGCACCTTTTGCCAGGTGGATCGCTCAGACTTATATAATAGGTCGCTTTGGTGACGATTCTCATTAGAGGCAACACCACTTTCTGCGTTATTTTCCTGATCCTTCTCAGCAGAACTTGCGGCTTTCTTGTTTTCTAGGATATTAGGATATAAGATTAACTAGTCAATTAATAAGGTTGATAAAACCATTTAAAACAATGTTGCATTTATTTCCTACTCTCAGATCACTGCAACAGGTATTTAACTCAGTATATCGGGTAGAGAAAACGTTTATCATTGTACTGTACTAACAGCTGTATAAAATAGTTTCAGTTTTTGTGCTTTGGTGATCTTTAACTACGTCCCAGCGGGGGAGGGCTGCGGTTTTTAAACAAGTGTAGCCATCGCAACTGTACTCCTAGAATAATTTCATACGGAAGTTAGGTTGTAAAGAATGGGTTTTTCTATCCGTCCTTTCTTGCATATACATTTTTTTTTATATTAAAGCTACGAGCCAAAGTTTATCATGGGCTGTGCCGCATAAAATCGTTTCAGATAGACTTTCGTTGCAGTTTTTTTTCAGCCAAATCCTCACGTAACTGACTGAAGTCATCATGGCCATTGTCGATGAACGTCACAGAATATTTTAGCACGTTAATTTCACTATTAATAGCAATGCTATCATAAATAGACCTTTTTAGCTTGGGCGGTTCGCGGCCGCCGTCACCCAGTCAGACCATGTGATGGTACTCTTGAGAATTCTCAGTTGCTTTCAAATTTTCAAACAGTTAAGCAGGGGTCCCGTGTCTTTGAATGTATAATTTTTAGCTAGATAAAAGATCAATTCTATAGTCAATATCACATGGTCTGTGATGGGAAAACAAACCGCCCAAGTTCAAAAGGTCTATTCCTTAAAGGGTGTGGTTGTTTCTGAGGGGTGGTGGGTGGACTCTTATTGACGTACTGTACAACAATGAACAACAATTAGTCCAGTTATAAAAGTAACATCACTTTCAGCAAAACGCTCGAGTATAAATCAGTCACCTTCAAACGTTTTGCGATATGAAAACTCCAAAACAACTGTAAATATTCTTCCCCTGGTTGTTTTCGTGAGACATAAGAGGTAATGCTGTTTGTGAAACCATACATGTAGATATATAGTTTGTTATATCTGTATCCACATAAATATCTTTACAATACAAACATATTCTCTGCATGCAGATCCGTTTTTATCAGCTGAGTAGAATGTCTGTCAGATTATGAATAAAGTTGAATGTTGACCTTACCTGCCATTTCAGTTCTCTGCTTGACAGGTATAATACTGTTACACTCCTCCTAAAACTTGACAATGATGTTTCAAAATTACCACATCACATTCAAAGTATGTTACTTGTTACACAACTGTGAAATACGTTGCTGAGGCCACATTATAAGAAGCCCTAAAGATGGCTATTGTATGAAATTTAACAATTATTATTTCATTCATTTTATGACGATGTACCTGACCAGTAATACTATTTATCAAGGATTTTTAAGATGGAAACCACCATAACAAACATAGAATTTGGGGATTTTTCTGACCTCTTCTGTAGTGCTTGAAAGTATAAGACTGGTATATACAAGAGCACTCAAATCTAGCTATATTCAATCTGTAAAATTAAAATTACTGTTATTTACTTTACAGTTGTTAATCACTTGTTAACACTTCAGTAAACTATAAGGCTAGTCTGTTATCAACCGAAACGATGGCTGAAACTTAAAACAAACCTTTTTGCGAAATGTCAGTCAAGTAACTAACCCTACTTATTTGTCAAGGGCCTGAATTGAAATAATCGACTTAATTCAAAACACCACAGTATCCGCTAATAACTATAGAGTGTGTTCATTGTCACGTAATAAAAAATAAAATCAAAAACCATTCAGTAGATTAAGTCAAGAAATTGTGATATTATAGACGATAAATAAGGACGACAGTTCTCCAAGTTTAAGGTGTGTGCGTTATCCCAAAGTTGAAATATTCGTCGAAATGTTCCGCGCAAATTTATAGAGCTAAGTATGGAGCCGCCATGTTGGTGGACCTCCTTAGTCCTCCAATATGGCGGCCGGAAAATAGTGTAAACATCTAGAACTTAGTTTGGTTATCTAGTCGACTGATTATCTGAACCGAACCAAAAAACATTTACACAAGAATTTTTCTTAATACTTGAACTCCTAAAATGGCTAAAAATCACGAGATAAGTGTGTATTTTTCGACAAACGCGATCTTAGCTTTATGTCACGCACCGCCATAAGCCGAAATTCAAAATGCGCTATTTTCCAAACGACGGACGCTAGGGAGCTGGAGAGTTATAAACAGATATAAATTTAGTACCTCTTATGCCTGATGAGGATAAAACCTTTAGTGGCTCTTTATTTTTGGATTTGAGAATTTGATGACGTCACGTGAACAGACTCTATTAACGTACCATGTGTTAAATAAGTCACCACTATGGAAACTTTCAATCTAAATAAGTATTAGATTAACAACACAACTTCAGATTCGTTGAAGTTTTGGTGTGTCCAATGCTTTGATATTATATCCGGTTGAATGGGATTACACTCGCTAATATAGCAGACTTTATATGTAAACTTGCAAACGTCTAAGTCTTTGACGTATTAAATGAAACTCTTCCAAAAGCCGTACTCGTATTTGAAAACACCACCAATTGACGTTCAATATTCAGTGGGTACGTGGCAGGATGGATAGTAGGAAAATAGATGTGGGGTATTCCCCTTTTGAGCTTTCGAGTTTGTTTCGCTTTCCTTTCATTACGCCGTCGGATCGAAACATGCTTGTTAAGCATATTTTGTTTCGGCTCATCGAATTTAACAGTTTTTAACCTAATCAGTGGCCTTTGAATCGAGATAGGATGGGAAATGAATTTCAAAATAATGTCAAAATATACAAAGAGTTAAAAAAAACCGAGGGTGCCATTTCAATTTTACGATCTGTTGCCGTGAGCTGCATGATAGTAACAGATCTCGATTCACGCTAGTATAGAGTTTCGACGTAAAAGGGGCTCAGATTTACATCAATAATACCTTAAACTGAAGTGTAACAAACATACAGGAATAAATGCACCTCTATCGTTACGTTCCCTCGACTCAAAATCACACAGCAAATGGTTAACTTAACGGAATTTATATACAGGTTGATTAGGGAAAAAGCCAACCGTTTTTAAAGTACATAACAATGTGATGTTATTTTAAAGACAATAAACTCACTGAATTTTTGCCACACGCCAGGGTGATATCGACAGGCTTCCCTTTTTACGTCCGCGTTCACTTCAGAGGTGTTTTTAATCCTCCCGGCTTCAAACAGTTCGTCCTCGCCGACTAAAAGAACTCAGTGATTGTTAATTTACCATTAGACGAAACCAAGAAAGAGCGATTGAGCGAGGTCAACAGCTTAGCTTAATTTTAGTTGCGAGCGAAATGTTCGTTCACTTTCTTCCGAGTACTGCTTCAGCACTTCCGCTCTGATTCCAAGAAATCGGGATTCAAAGCGAGGCTCATAATGTAACGCAACAAATGTAACGCAACAGTAAATGTTCTCTAGTCCCCGTTTCATTTTATTTTAATTGAATAATAAGTAGCAAGAAAAGCAACTGGATATGGCGGATAGGAATTAAGATAAGCTGTATAAACTTTCAGGTGGATATCAAATTACTAAGTAAGCTTTACACTGGTGGAAATGGACCTTTTTACCTATGTCACGTTTTCCGATTTTTTCATTGAAACAAAAAGAATGGTGTCGAATTATTTAATAAATATGCGAAGTTTTATAAGAATCCGTTGGCAAACTCAAGCTTGCCAATTTTAACAAAGAAAAGTATCCCTGGGCATACGTTTCTATGGAGGTGCACGTGGTTTTTTGACTGTGTAAAAATACGCAAAATGTTTGATATTGCATGACCGTTGGGAAAAAAGGTCCATTAAGAAAATCTGGAAAAAATTTCGAAAACACATTCCTGAATATTTTACAGCATAGCTTCCGTTTGAAAAAAAATTATTCGCCAGGCAAAAACTTGAACTAAAACTCAATGTAAATCAAAATAAATTATGGCGAAAAAGTAGCGAGGAGACCGAGAAGAAAGTACAAAACTTTTCATGAGTTAAAGTTACAAACTGGATAACTGATAAACACTCTTTGTTTTGTAAGAACCTTTTTTATAAGAACGTTGAGGCTGAGGCTGATTAACCAAAATTTTAAGAACGTATTAAGAACATTCCTCAGGCTGAAAGTCGATTAAGAATGCTTTTATTTTGCTAATCTGTATATTAAATGGCAAGCATGAAATAATGGTAACAAAAAAATGTAAATTAACCCGAACACTTAAGGGCATTAATTCAAAATCAACCCTTGCTGAAAACCATCCTCAGATATCCACCTATTATAGCCTACAAAAGAGGTAGATTTCTCAAAGACATGCTCGTAAGGGCCAAACTATGAGACACATACAATCACATCACATCTATCATGTAGGGAGTCCGTGCTGTCCTGTCTTCATTATTTTTATACCATGTAAATTTAAGAACATCTTAAGAACGTTCCCAGTCTCAAATCGCAAAAAAAAATATAAGAACATTCAGCCTCAGCTCCAAAATTAGACGTTCTTATATATTTCGTTCACGCTGTTTCAGCAAACGCGTCACTGTCGGATACATGGTTACAATCAGTTTGACTAAAGGGTTCAGTATTGCTGTACCCAGATGTAATCAAGACAAGTTTGTTTCTGTAAGAATTTATTAACATCATTAAAAAGTAACGAAACCGATAAAATAATGAAGAAATCAAATACTTCCGCCATAATAAAATGTTACTCTGACGTCTCTGAAACCGGCAAATGGAAGTCACGTCGGACTATTCCTCAATATATTGGGGCTTGTCTTAAGTTCTTTGTTAGACCGAAACATGATTAGTCTGACCTCGAATGAAACATGTTTCGTTATGAAAAGGTTTCACATCAGACAGTCTATTGCGCGAATCATGGTTGAAACATGATTATTCTGAGCATGATTGAAACAATCTCGCGAGGTAGTTTCAATCAAGATCAGACCAAACACGTTCAAAATGGCGGATGGATGCGGGGAGGAGGCGACTGCCCAAAAGAACCAAGATTGGGGCTATTACGAGGCCAAATGATGGGCCGATGAAGAAATACAACGGCAATTATCGGCGATGGCCAGAAACCAGAATATTTGGGAGAACATTGCCGCAAAACTAAACGACCGATGCGAGTACAAACAGCATAAATTATACAACCATGCATGAAACGTGTTTGAAACCGACATCTGATGTGAACAATACAATGACAAACATGTTTAGGCGAAACATGTTTACTCTAATCATGTTTTGGCTTTATTGTGAACACAGCTATAGTAAATCATATGTAGAACCACACCAGCACATAAAGATATGTAGGTTTTAGCTCCTTTTTGAGACAGTGTAAAATTTTTTGTTTATTAATAAGTTCCATCTTGCGAAACATGATAAAAGAATGTCCCCACAACCTACTAAATTGTACCTTAATCATTGCTTGTTTGATGTCAGCCGAGCGAGAAATAATCGTTTTTGCTAAGCTTAAGACAGACGAGAAGAAGCGACGTCAAGAGGTTGCGATTTCCACTATAGTGTAATTTTATGCCTAAATGCAACTCTCCCGGAATGTTCTACATCAGACTGCTTGCAAAATAAATTATTCACATTTCAAAGCAACAAGTTTGATAACAATCACGTGCTGATTCGATGTCAAAAACTGTAATTTTTCCTCAAGCTTAGCTAGCCGCCTTTTCGACTTTTCTAAAAGTAATTAAGTATTCAGGGTAGCACTGGTCGTCGTGGAATACAACAAACAGAGTTGGAACGTCTACTGAATCCACGACTGAGTCGTAAAGATCCTCAGTCCTGTCTGGATCAATTGGTGGTGGTGTCTTCAGCCCAGCTTTACCACATGCAAATTTACCAACAAGCACTTTTGCAAGATACATGCAGCACTCTCCTTTAGCATTTGGTGGCTTCGAGAACCCCAAAGAGTAAGAGGAATTGGTCGCAAAACAGACGCCATCTCCATAAGCCACACCTGGGGATCAGAGAGTTAATAAAAGTTGGTCTAACACTAAAGATTACCCAGCAAATGGAAGTGAATTCCTAGTTCCCTATATGAGACGTGCCTGCACGGTATCACAGTGGTGATTTCCAACAAAGCAAATTCAACAAGGGTGGCCAAAGTTGAACATCACTACCATGATTCCTTGCATGCGCGTCACATGGATCGAACTTGTCATCCGAGGAAAGTGATAAATTTGTGACTAGTATTTAGTGCATTGGATTCCGGATCAAGTGGTCCTGACTGGGGTCAGTTCTTGGACAAGACACTTTAATTTCGCAGTGCCTCTCTTCAACCAAATGTATGAATGCATGGGTACCGGCGAATTTAATGGTGGAAATCAACCTGGGTTGGACTAGCATCCCATCCATGGGGAAGTAGGAATACCCAAAGTCACTTAAAGCTACAAACCGGAGATAAGAGTCAACCACCAGACAACTAGTTTAGTTTCACATGTGCTACGTATACGTACCATTTTTTCCACAAAAGCTTCGATTAAATCCATGAGCGTTTATGTCTTTCGTGTTATGATATCCTGTCCCGTGGAATAGTCTCCGTTCATTTTTATGGATTCCATTTTTCTCGTCCATGCTCTGTTTCTTCGTCACATAAGAACGGTACGTTGATGGATTCTGGACTCTCTGAATACTTGAGATGGACACGTCACGATCAGAGAGAGATTCCATGAATCTGTCTTGAACATCTTGGTACTCGGGTGAATCGACATCAAGGCGGACTAAGTGGACCCTCTCTTTCCTTCCTTTGCCGTCCAGAGGGTGCAAATCCCATTCTTGTGGAAGTTCTACTACTATTGTTCAAAGGAACAAAGGAAACCAAACATTGTCAACGCAAAACCTCTGTTCATTAAATTAGCTAGCGCACCAAGCTCAAGGTATTCTGAAATTGCCTTTAGGCGACCTCCTTCTGTAAAATGGTCGCCACTAAGACAAATTTGGTCGCCAGAAAAGCCTTTCCAAAGAAGGACAATTCGCGTCACTTAACATGAATATAATACTGCTGATCACGACGACCCTACATTGAAATCGTTTGAAGAACGTTCCGACGCTTTTAGTTTTCGTTTGCAACTGTTTTTGGTGTTGTTGAACGGTCTTACTGTTCAGGATAGTAAATAAAAGAAGAAAAAAACAGGTAAGGAAGACAAACACGCACAAATTGTAGTTGAGTCCGTTTGGCTTAGTTATTATACCACAAAAACCCTTGTTTTCGAGAAGTCAGCCTTTTGTACTGCACTAGTCGCCAAATTGGCGACGTGACCTGTTCGTAAAATTTAGTCGCCAAATGTTTTTTTCACTCGCCATGACGACCGCAAAGGTAGAGCGCTGAGTTTTTCAAAGCCATGTATGTAGCACTTTGTTTAAGTTGTCAATTCTTTGGTAATTATAGTGACGTGAACGCAAGGAAGTGACTTACCTTCTTTACGAAAGACACACTTTATTGCCCCGGTTTTCAAGAACTTGACTTCTTCAGAATCAAATTTTATCTCTGCCTGCATATTCTTATGTGTGAAGGAAACAGAAGAACTTTTAGACTGAAATGCTGTTTCAATGTCATAATTGGCCATCTTGTCAAATGGTTCTTGTTTTCCTTTCACGCTATAGTAGCACCACTGAACTTTTCCAGCCGTCATATCTGCACAGTCCATTTTATGTTCTTCCTTAATTTGATCGTTAAGAACTTTCGATACTTTAGGGTGCATTGCAAGCACATCACAAGGATAGCCTTTCAATGAAATTACTCCCTCCTTGGAAAAATCTAGGCCCACGTCTTGCTCGCGTGCCTTTTGCCTCAGGTCCCTTCTACAGCGCTTTGGTAGACGAGAAATCACGTCTTCTCTGATTTCAATGGAGCTACATTCTTTACTTACGCTATTTCTCAGTGCTGCTATGGCTTCGTCAAGAACTTCTTGATGTCCATACACAGTCACTCTATGCTGAAAGCACGTGAGCGGTAGTTGAACACCAACTGGCTCGTCTTCGACGTCGTCCTCTTCGGCAAAACCAGAGGCTTGATTAAGTTCTCCTTTAATCTGTTTCAGTTTGCTTTCGAAAGCAGCAACCACTGTATCCTCTAAAACAACAACTCGTAACTCACAAGCCATGCCAGAGGAATTCACTGCCTCCGAAAATGCACGAATTGTCCCCAATACCACTTCAGCTGAATCGTAAGGACGTAATCCCAGCCCACCACTACCAATAGCTGGAACAGAAACGGATTGCAAACCCATGGAGTGAACTTCTTTAAGGGCTGCATGAACACATTTCTGGAGATGTTTCTTGTTTCCAGATCTTATAACCATGTGAATGATGTATTTGGCCGTCAGATCCCCTGCAGACGTTGTCACAACAGACCCAGGCTGCTGAGGAAACTTTGCTGTCAACTCGTCTTGAACTGCACTACCACTTGCACAAGCAATTGAGGCACTGAGGTTTCCATTTTGCATTTTGAGATCCTCGTGAACAACACTAACGATGCCATCTGAACATTCTTTGGTGATGTCTCCTTTTACGACCTCCACTTTAAGATCACCGATTCGAACTTTCGTACAGGTTGGTTCAGGCAAAATTGACGTTACCTGCCTTCTACGATTTGCCTGTCCAGTTCGTGGCCTAGTAGGGACAAGCAATCTACGTTGTCGTTCTCTCTTTAAAGGTCCAAATTTATCTTGAAAAGTAGAGATTCCCTCTTGATCTTCACTATGTACAATGAATCTGAACTCTTCTAGGGATGAATCGGGACGCTGTTTGCTATAGCTTAGGGCTTCCTCTACCATCAAATGCACTGCGACATCATGAGGAAAGTTGAGATTACCCGTACCAATGAGGGGTAGAGCAATAGAACATGACCCTTGTTGGGATGCTTTGTCAAAACATTTCCATAGTAACGTCTGAAGAATCTGTCCAGAAAGAGAAAAAATAGTTATTACAAATATGACATATATTTTAAACCCATGCAGCTGCTTTATTAATACTCAGTTGAAATAAAACTGGCCGTCATGGATAAAGTCAGCGTAAGGACCAAGTGGCCCATTAGGCTGGTGCATATCCCGGGTTCTGTAGCATGAAGTGACTAGGAGTATTTCCACTACTCCTGGATGGAATGCTAGTCCATCGCAGGGTTACCTCCAGCACTAAATTCGCCGGTACCCATTTATACCCCTGTGTAGAGAGGTACTGTGAGAGTTAAGTGTCTCGCCGAAGAACACAACACAAAATTAATGTCCCTAGTTAGGGCTCTACACCGGACCGCTCGATCCGGGAGCGAGCGCACTACCCACGAGGCCACGTCATGGGCATTGGTCATGCTCATGGGTTACTGAAACTTAATTAACTCAGTATAGTAACAAGAGGTTGACATAATAACCCTTTGCAACTGACTCAATAAAATGGTGCTTGCCGATACTGAATGAGGAATTAGAACAGATCACCATTAAATTCAAACATGCTACTTATCTTGTTCAATATCTCATCATGCACTAAAAAAACAAACAAACGTGGCATGTTTCTTACAACGTTAAGGATATCCCACATATCTCACCTGTTTAGCGTCTCCTTTTCCATCATTCCACGGGCAGCACACACAAAACACCACATTTTTACAAGGCAATTTCCCGGAGACAACTTCTGTATGGACCACTTCTCCCTGGTTCAAGTGATTCTTTGCAGCGTTTTTAAGTGCGTCTTGTAACGCTGGACCAGCTGCCTGGCTCATGGCTCGTGCTATCGCACCGATGGCCAGATTCAAGTTTGACCCCACTGAACACACCAAACTGTCAGCCTGTTCAAAATATTAAAACAAGCCAAATATCAAAAGGAAAAAACAGTTTAATTGACTTGCGCTGAAGAAAGCTAGGAAGTACTACCGTTTGTCAATACCCTAGAAACGTTCTTGGTACACTCTGATTGTACCAAATTAAAGGAGTACCTTGGTATTCAAATGGCATTAATGACCACGCCAATTTTAAATACAGAATGATGGTCTCCAGGGGCTTTAAAAATGTAGGCACTGAAAAGATAGCTGTAGGCCTGAAGCCTATCTCTTAATTTAATTTGCACTTTTTGCATACGTTTTAATTTTTGTTTGTCGTGACTTCACTTCCAGACGTTTTTTGCAATGGGAACTTTTCCACCTCAAAACTTCAGTGTATGTGTGTTCCCCCCGTTTTTCTAGAGTTTGTTTCAAAGAAAGCTTTATTATTAAAACGTACTAGATACCTCTTCTTCCTGTATATTGCCAAGCTTCCAGATGATCTTCTTACCCTCTGGGGTGGTCATGGTGCAATCATCTTCATCGTCCTCCTCGTCGCTGCTAAGGCTGGCTACGTCATCGCTGTCATCTTCATGATCCAGTCCTTCGCCAGTGGTCTCCTCTATTTCAATAACACACCTGTGTTCCTTCTCCACAGCTCCAATCAATTTACCTTCGTCTTTTGCCAGAAAACTCCGCATTCCTGGCAAAGTAACGTTTACAGTTTTTTCTTTTATGTCGTCTTGTAAGGCATTCAACTTCTCTGAGACCTTCTTCACTCCTTCATCTGCCCCAGTGAAGAGTAAATCTCCATTTTCATCATGTGCGATCTTAACTTCATAGGTGGAAAGGCTCTCTTCGAGATTCTTAATTTCCTCAGTGTAAAACTCGCGAAAAAATCTTTGACTGATTGGCGAGTCCAATCTGAATTCTCCTTCCTTGGCTTTCTTCTCGTTTAGAAATCTCCTCATTTCCTTCGCAGCTTCGTCAACATCTTTTTTAAGTCCAATAACATGGAATTCCATCAACCTTCTTTGACAGCGTATCTTCAAACGCTTCTCAAAATCACGACAAAGTTGTTTCCACTCATCTGATTGCAATAAGTCATTATCCCTGTCTTTCACAGGAAGTTGGACAGTGACCAGTACCGTTTCAGCTAGTTTGCGGCCTTTTTCGGTGTCAGAAGGAGTTCTTCCCAAGAAGAGAATTCTCTTGTTTTTCTCATCAACATTGAAGCCACATCTCACATTGGATTCTTTGAGCTCAGCATTCAACTTACGTTTTCCAACCTTAGTTTTCAAGATTTCTATGAGTTCCACCGGCGGCCCTGACAGCGAATTCTTCTCTATCTCTTGAACACGTTCGGCAAGGTAGGTCACAACAGAAGACATCTGGCCTTGAGGTGTCTTCAGAAAAATGCTTCTTTTGCTTAAGTCTATCGTAGCTTGCACATCTTGATGAACGTCGCTCTTTAAAATTTCCTGGATGTCTACAATCTGCAGAAGTCGAAGTATTTCGTTCGGTCTATTGGTTAATGTTTTTTGTTCAAGAGTTTTCTCTAGCTCAGTCTGTTTGATTTCTTTCAGTCGATTTAACAGTTTCTCTTCAAACGCTGGCAAATCCTTTTTGAGGCAGACTAATCTCAGCTCCTTTAGATCTTCAATTTTCTTCACCTCTGCAGAAAAATTGGGAAACATTATTTCAAAACAGGGTAGCTGATTAATGACCTCTTCCCAGATTTCCTTTTCGACTGGAATATCTTTCATGGTGAAGCGATCCAGAACGCCAGTTATGATTTCGCGACAGCGATTCTCCCAAACATCTTCGTCAAATTCGTCATTTGGTTTTTGATTGTACTTCACGAGTACATATCCATCTTTGTTGGTCCAATTAATTTGAGCACGTTTGCCAAAGAGTTGGTCTTTCAATTCCAGCCCTTGATTGCACTTGCCCATGACAAACTCGATGATATCAACGTCTACAACCATGCGGAAGTAGGCTTGTTCAAATACTGGAATCGCAGTGGTATGATGCGGCAATTTGGAGTTAACGTCTTCTACGGTTCCCATGAAAGGGTAATATCTCTCCACATGCAATGGCGTCTCATTTAGGAAATGATCTTTCTCAACAACTTTCTTCACGCCTTAAAGGAAAACGAAAAACATTCAATTTAAAGACGTGTGTGTGAAAAGTAAGCAATACAAAGATATAACACCTTTTTGCAATGGGTTGCGCGATTTGTCAATCCTCAAAACTGTTGTTACCAAGAAAATGTTTAGATTTGTACCTACAAACATCCTCACATCGAAAATTTCAACCCCTCCCCCCAACAAAAATCCTTCTCACCCCTTCCCAATCGTTACTTTTAAGTCTGAGTACTCCCTCCGATCAAACGTGCAAACTGAGGATTGCCTTGGAACAAAATGCTACTAGAAGCTGTGAATAAATTTTAACGGTTTACCGGTGTACTCTACAGCTCACCGTCCAACTGCAGTCAATATCGTGAATTATTATACGGCTGTGTCTCACAAGGACTGGGGACGACCGAATTCACGAATTTTATTGGCTGAAATCGATATTGAGAGCGGTCGATTTTCCCATCTAGATCGGTTACATTTTGCGGTGAAAAAGTTCCAAACTGAACTACAAAAATATTGACTATTTTCTTCTAACGATATTTATACATGGAAGCGCCAAAAAGCCTGATGGGAAAAAAAAAAATAAATAAATAAAGAGGACGAGCAAACTTTGGCAGAATTATTTCAAGTTCAGCTCATCGCCGTTCGCAAGCAAATTGTCAGCTAGTACAAACCAGTTACATTAAACGAATTAATTTTTCCCGTTTGCCATATAATAAACATCTTATTAACCGAGCTTAGTAGGTCTGTATGGGAGAATCTTGACCTCGGTCGTGTGAACAGTTGTCACTGCGTTGGGTCTGCACTCACGACCTCTGTCAAGATTCTCCCATACAGACCTCCTGGTTGGTTAATAAGAGCGAATTAATGTTTGAGGGTTATAGCAATTAAAATAAAACAGTAACACTTCATCTTTACATTGACCTTCCGGCCCTATACGGTGATGTTTTGGCACGTGGCTTGGTTCACCCAAGCTCACGTGACAAATAGATTCCCGCCACATGAACTTGAGAAAGACCCTGTGACAGAGTCGAAAGCTTGTGATCGCTAAAACATAGACTCTGATTCGGTATCTCGTTTCTAATGTCTATACATACTTTTTCAACCACATTATTATATAAATCGTCCTCGATAAGCTTATTCACAGGCCTACTCCCGGATTGTCTCAATTTTGGCAAAGAAGAAAGTAAATGTTGTCACTATGATATCCATAAAATCACGTTAAAAAAAAGCATTATGTTGTCCTTCCGGTTATAAGCACTAAGAACATACACCTGTTACTATTAAAATTCTCAAGTCACGTACTTTTATCAGTTTTGAAGTACACAATGGCTCTTTTTTCATTCACTGTCCGAGCTTTCACTTCTTCCTCGTTGGTGATAAATTTCTCCACCACACCAAATTTGTCAAAGTAGTTTTCAAACTCTTCTTGTGGGGTATTCTCAGGGATTCCGCGAACAAAAATGCTCTTGCAGACTGGTGCTCTTTCAATCAGTACGTTTACTTTCTCAAGTTGGTTTTTTGGCTTTGCAGCCTCCTCGCATATCATGGCAAAATCTGAAGGGGAAAAAAGTAAGCAACAGATCACGTTCAGCGCCATTTCAAGTTGCATTGTGTGGCATTTTGTCATTAGCGGGTAAGCAGCGGATCGGCGAAAGGAAACGCACGTGGTGCTTCGCTTCATCAGGATTTTCTTTTATTTCAAAACGGCAGAGTTACAAAAGCAGGTTACCCCATCAGACTGAAAACCTCATGGGCTTGTCGAGTTAGAAGGTAATATGCTTAATGAAAATGAATGAGTATAATTAATTTTGCAGAAATTAAATGACATAATAAAAAGGAAAGAATTACTGCGACTAAAAACGTCATACTGATAAAAGGAGGAAAACAGAGCTAAACCTTGACGGGAAGTCACACATGTGACACAAGTCAGAGGTTGCTCCCAGTAGAGAAAGTACTATCAAATGAATGTCATATCAAAACGCAAAAGACATTACAAAAAAAAAAGACTCAATGGTCTACTGAAGACACAAAAGGGTACGTTGTTGTAATAAGTTGCACCTGCGTGTGAGTTTAATCTCCAATTGTCACTTGTATTTACTTGTTATACACAATCACCTTAATGCAGCACACGATGCAACGTTTGGGTGGAATATCGTCCAGCATACAGTATACAACGTACGGCTTTCCTGTAATCTGTTTGACTGTAGATCATCGTCTCTTGCATAAATATATAAATGTTCAAGAATTGGGACTCCGAAAGGAATTCAGTTTAATTGTTAACTTGTTTTACTTTGGTGCTCTAATGTGCAATTCTTCCTCCAAGTTTCATAATTGGTTACCTGAGTTTGTGATCTTGTCTGTGTCCAACGTTACAATGGCCCTTCCAGATTTAAACATCAACACGCGCTTGACATCACAGCCACTGATCCTCGCAATGAAATTCAGCACACAATCTTTAGTTGTTTTGCTTCTTAAACCCAAAACATACAACTTGTTCCGCTCGTACAAGACGTTCTTCAGGATATATCCATGGTCTGATCTGTTGTTAGTTGCTGTGTTGAAACCAAAGTTCATTAGTTCTTGATTATTGACTTAACACAGTCTGGATTCGCGCGCGCTGGTTGGTTTGGAAAGCATGTTTTGTCAAAATCTATGTTACAGGTTGGATTCTAGATTAGCATTGCTCGACTTAAAAGCTGTTTTTCAGAACATTTTAAAGGCAAGAAAAACGTGTCGCGTTCTCCTATCTCGGTTCATATTCATCATCAAAAAATTCAACCAGAGTCTGAGGACATGGGAGTCAGGGCCATGGGTATTCCTTCGTCACGTTCGCATAAAACACTCTGGTAAATGTAGAAAAGACCTGCCAGCGGCCCACGTTTTCTAAGTTTTATAACTCCACTCGCCTACACGAATGTTATACTTCCACATGCAGCCTGTGTAAAGTTTTCTTGCGTTTATTAAGCCAATCAAATTCGACGTGTTTTTGCAAAACTACAAAACTACAATGAAAACTCACCCCCTCTCCCTCGGCGCCATCCAGGTCTGTTATCAGATCCCCGTCCTCTTTGACCTCTACCAGTCCTTCCGGGACCCTCCACGTACGGTGATTTCTCAGGACCCCTGCCTTGCGAAAAAGGTGGATTCGGGGATGGACCTCTACCTTGACCTCTTCCTCGTGACCTTCCGGGTCTTGAACTTCTTCCTCCTCGCCAACTGCCATCTTTGCGAGAGTCTGAAATAATGACGTATGGTAACACCAATGAGAAAAGTTTTTATTTTTGTTTGCAGTACATCCCATCTTGAAACCAAGGCTGGCAGTTGTTTTTTCTTTGAAAATATAAAAGCAGAGATCGAACTTAAGATGATTTTTTTAATGGTGTACTCAGTATTTTGGCTAGCCAAACCAGGCTTCTTCAGGTACAATGAGCATTTTACATTCGTAGTGCTGTTTAAGTATAAGTGACTATGGTTTTTGCGTAATACCAGAAATATGCAACACTAAACTGATTGACAGTGAAAATTAAAGATAAGAGAAAATACAATTATTGATAATATGGTATCAGCGAAATAGCTATTATGTTTCTTCGTGAATGTTAAGACGGTCAGGGTCAATTGTTCTCAGGCCTTTTTGAAAATTAAAGGTTTTTGGCCTTTCGGATTGAGCCTGATGGACTCTTCTTTCGAGGATTGTCTTTTGAACTGCTTTGCTGTGATATTTGCCTATAAGGACATTCAATGTTTTTTAAGCTCCGTCTTTATATTATGTCAGAGTGAAAGTTCACAACGACAGAGATTTGTTCTATTTGCATGGGTTGATTGGATATAAAGCTGCGGAAGAGAACAACACGTCAGGTTAGACTTTCCATTTTCTCACAGTAAACGCGCAGTGCATGTTGATTGCTTCTCATGGTCCAGTTCACAGTATAATCTTCAAATCGGAAGTAATTCAGTGCAAGTAATGCGTTAACTGAAATTTATATTAGCATTGGACAAATTTTAGTTTCATACATTGATCGTATCGGATACTCTCAGTATTACAGAGCACGTTTGAACTTCGTGCACTGATAAGCTCAATCTAATATAAATTTCTCCCACTCAATGCACTCCGTTTCAATCTCGTGTACAAACTGTGCAGGGTATGAGTATAACACAGTGTGCAAACTAAATGATTATTTAGAGGGTTCAATCGATATTAAGTGTAGCAACAAAGGATGAAAAAAGGGTTTCTTGGCAAAGGCCCCTCACCAAAATTTCGTGCTTTAGTCTCTTGACTTTTTTTCTCTACTGTTTTCCAAGGGGCTTCTGCTGGGCTGGACTGAAACAATGGGTTGCCATGGTGATGAGTATCATCCAAGGAAGCATCAGCTTCTTCGTTTTCCTTGTCCTTTACAGGAGAGCTTTCGGCTTTCTCTTCTTCTTGGCGATAGAAAAAAACAAAAAAAAAAAACAAGTGTTACTTCCATATGAAAATGTCCACAACACTCTCTAGGTTTGTTATTTCCCTCCTAAAAATTGAAGATGGATCTCTGATGGATTGAAAGAGTGCTGAACTAGTTTGTTGAATTTCCGTTGTACTACTTGAACCTTAATTTGGTAACTAAATAATATCGTTTGTAAAATTATCGGGACCTTCGTCTACCGGTAGTACAAAAGTTGTATTTAAAGAAAGAGCAATGCTTTATTCTTCGTTAAATTCAAATTCGAAAAAGAGATGTTGGTGTCACTAAATCTGATCATCAAAACTGCAAACTGAGATTGAGGCTTTCTGCAAATTGAGCACTATCGAAGTATTCTCGTATCAATCACTAACTGTATTCGACGTCGGGCGATTTCCTCTACAAATGGAGCAGTTACTGTGTCCAAACTACTCACATTGTTTGCAATAAACGTTTTATTACAATTCAACATAACAACCGCAACTTAATAACCGTCCATTCGTTTGGATTATCATATCTGGATCGTGACTGTTGAGATATCTTTATGTGCAGCTTAGTAACCTCGCTTTGTTATGGTGGCGTTCAACGCGAAGATTGATTGTACTTTGGTTAATATTTTTACCGTATTATAATCAGTAATTCCTCACCAGTCATAGTCAACTTGTTTAGTACTGTCTGATAAAGATTTCCCACTGACAAAAAAAGGGTATAACCTTTGCAACGCTAGACAACTTCACCCGAAACTGAAATGAAAATCATAACAAACTGATCTATAATTACACAGTACAGTACAATGTCATAATTACTGAGATTAAGGGATTTAATTCTCAGCTGATATCACCAGGAACAATAGAACACTTGGCTGTATGCAACAGCTTTTCTCAATGGTATGTAACACCTCATTCCTTCTGAAAGCTAAAACTCATTATTGGCATCTACAAATTGCAGGTAAATGCGACAATAAACTTGGCAATTAATTTAAACAACGTGACGCTTCGATATGGAGATTTCGCTTGGTTCTAATCTTGTTTGACTGTCTAAAATTATATTCTTATCTTTTAAGAATCAGAATTTAAATCTGTGTCACTATTGACAATAAAGAACTATGACCTGTTCACGAGCATTGATTATACAAAGCAGGGCTTTATACCTAACATGTCACTTTCGATTCTCAATATTGATATCCGAGCAACAAAATATGCTTGAATAAGCGCATTTTGCTTGACAGAAAACTAACACGCAACGGCTTTTGAACAGCTCTATTGCCGGGGGCTTATCACTTATTCAACACTGATCGTAAAACAATAATGACAGGCTAAAATAAGCGTAGTGATGTGCTTCATCGACTGCTTACCTAGATAACTGTCCTCTCTGTCTTGAAGATTTCATCGATCGATGTATCGTCTCAAAACATCCTGTCATCGAATAGTTTCTTTAACTTCGCCAGCTACAGAAACGTTTGCTCGGCGATATCAAAAAGACCGAGGTTAAACCATTCAAAGCTTCAACTGAACAACGTTAGTGGTATCTCTTTTGGTTGTAAATATTGTTGTACGGAGTGCTCCCTCCTTTCAAGAATTACTGAAGTACTTCCGTCTTGATTCCTAGAACTGACGCCAAAGCGAGTCTCGATTTAGAGAAAGCTGTCATAATTTATCACCGAACGAAGTGTCATGCAATCAAGTACACTGAACACGTATTGGGACTTCTGTATTCTGTTGCAACGTATTTGAGACACTTATGAAAAAAAAAAGGCCATAGCAAATATGCAGCAAAGCGTGCTTGCACCTCTCACACATGTACCTGTACCTCACGCATTTTACCTCGACTTGATCTCCTCAGGTTACTTTTAATTTTTGTTTTCAATTTTCCATACGTTCCTAAGATCCTTTTTCCACGCCGCCGCTTAGTGGTTTGAGGGTGTATTGACATAAATTATCCTGCTCTTTTTTGGCTGTCGCAAAGCAAGTTATAAAACGCCATTAATTTAAAGACACTTTTTGTTGTTGAAAGATGATGGGGTGATACTTAAAACTTAGTACGAGCCCGCGTATGACACATTGCGTATCGCACGTAAATCGTTTCATTTTATTTTCAATACAAATTCTCTCATTAACAAATACAAAATATATGTTTAAAAGAACAATTTGCAGTTTTAAATCTAAGGATTTTGGGGGGAGTACGCTAGGCCTTCACGGGGGCGCGGTGGCCTCGTGGTTAGTGCGCTCGTCTCCGGATCGAGCGGTCTGGGTTCGAGCCCTGGCCAGGGACATTGTGTTGTGTTCTTGGGCAAGACACTTTACTCTCAGTGCCTCTGTCCACCCAGGTGTATAAATGGGTACCGGCGAACTTAATGCCGGGGCTAACCCTGCGATGGACTAGCATCCCATCCAGGGGGGAGTAGAAATACTCCTAGTCGCTTCATGCTACAGAAACCGGGATAAGCTCCGGCCTGATGGGCCACTTGGCTCGTATGCAGACTTTACCTTTACGCTGGGCCTTCGGTGACCGGTCAACTACCTAACCAAGATATAAAAAATTTGGTTTACTATCTAACTTATACTTGAATTCCATTCAGATATTTACTTGTTGCTGAGTTATAAAAAACTTAGGTCGAACAAAATACTTCTGTTCAGTTACATTAAACAAAAGCTTCTACAACTTCCTAACCAAGATATATAGAAGTCGGTTTACTATCTAACTTATACTTGAATTCCATCCAGATATTTACTTGTCACTGGGTTATAAAAAACTTAGCTCAAACAAAATACTTCTGTTCAGTTACATTAAAACAAAAGCTTTTTCAGTTCTCAAACCCAAAAACGTCCATTTCATCGACCCTAAAGCTCTCACTTCCTGTTAAAAAGGTGACAGCATTCTCACCATCTGGACACTCGTACGAATTGTTCAGCTTTGCAGAACAGTTGGAGGCGTTGGGAGTGTTGGAAATGATTAGATCATGACCATTTCCAAATATTGGTCCGCAACCATTGTGGCGGTAGATAGCACTTTCTTCTTTGTCAGCTATCAAAGGTAACTGTGTTGGTGGCAAATCCTTTGTGTTGACGAGGCTGAACAGGAATGACTCTGTGGAATCTCTGTAACCTGCAGAAGCTTAACACAAAATAAAAATATGATCAATTAACAAAGAAAAATACACTTCATGCAGACCCTCAGCAAAAGACAGATGACTTTAGGAGTGGCGGGGGGGGGGGGGGGGGGGGAGGAGGGGGCTAAGCGAGTGTCCTACTTGATTACAAACATGTCCGTGATGGCATTCTGTTGCCTTAGGAATTGGCCAGGACGCCTGCGCATTGTAGGGAGCGATCCACTTAAATCGAAATGATCACTGGATCCCAGCTGTTCTCTCGCTTCCGTGAGCAAAACCACAAGTATATTACTGGACCCCTGACATAAAAGCGGAAATCTGAAGACAGGGAATCATGACCAGGCGTGTCAGTTAAAATGCTTACCCACGTGTTTCCACTGTTGCTCAGTATAGCCTCCAAATATGGACTTTCCACTTGTTATCACTGTCACCGTTGGACCCTTGTAGTCGCATCGGGTGTGAAAGTCGGCAGCAGCCCAGCCATCACGGGAAGCAGGGATGCCGGCAAACAATATTCGAAGGTGAGGTAACTTTTCGCTTCGTTATTGTCGACCGACCGTAGTATAATTATGCATATTCAATTACTGTGTACGAACACAAGGTACGCAAATTTGCATATTCCGTACTGGTGAAATCATGGAAAATCCTTTGACAAGATCTTGAAAAGAGGTTCAGTATACTTTCAGTTAAATATATACATTTCTACTTCACTGTTATTTTGAATGAAATGTCCATTTTACGCATGCTAATAACCTGGGAGTCCTCGACTTATTAGTATGCGTTTCGGTTGACTGAGAAGCGCGTTTTTCTTTCAGCACAACAATCTCCGTCGGTAGCTTTAGGGTCGAATCTTAATCGTTTGTTTCACTTTCCTCATATATTTATAAATGCTTGATCCATTCTAAGTATGTAATTTAGATGTATTTCGTTCCCCAAAGACGAAGCTCAAAGAGCAAAACAATTCTGTATTCTGGGTTTGCAATTGAGATTACAAGCGACCTCCGGCGTGCGTGTGTTTTTATTAAAATCCACAAATACATAGCTAGTGCAGCAGTTCGAAGCCTCAACAACCTTCTTCGCGTAGTTGTAGAACGTAGGTTTAGTTTACTATTCGTTTAGACAAGTCTCTATTTCAAAACGCGATGCGTCTGGGACTCGGAGGATCGTTTGCGCTCGAAATAGTCAGATGGCTTCCAGCTTATCCCAAATTCGTGTCTTATGCAGTACCTTGACAATTTCAAGCTTTCCGCTAGAGATAGAGAAGAATATACAGGCCATGAAAATCTCTAGGCATTTACAGTAGCGGCGAACCCGAGATCGAAGAAATCCTCAATGGCTCCCCGGCTTCAGCTTCGCACAGATCAGCCCACTTCTTTGGTCTTTTTCTCGTTTCTGGTACAGTTTCATCGAGATAGAGGTATTGAATGAAGAGGAATACTCTATTCTACGCATCCTGTATTGCTACAGCCTCTTCCTATCTTCCTTGCATTCTGCAACGATTTTGACACACACTATCGCATGTTCGCATACATTCTTCTCAGAAACAAAATATTGTTATTCCCGAAGTGACGTCAAAAGCCAACTCGTCCCATTCTCCGCTATTCCTCGGTCATGAACATGTAAAAGGGTAAATTTGCAAACTTTAAAAATTCATAGAAAATTAATGAAAATAGCTACAACGATTATTTTTTCGCAGTGGTGATCAGAAGAAAAAGGAAATTTATATTAGCGAAAAAAAATTTTGGGGGTTAGTGGCACTTCAAACATTGTAAATATTTTTTTCGAATGCACCCAAAAAATACATTGACAACTAATGATAGCGGTGTTTCATCATGAACCCCCTAAGCGAGACAAAAATCCTCAATTTTATACCCCTAAGCGAGACGCCGAACATCCCCGACCTTTTCATATGGGAGTCCACTCCCCTTCCCCGGCAACAAATATTAACTTGAGTGAGGAAAGATTCCAACTCTGTTGACTGAGACTGTTATCTTCATTAGAATAGGGACATCATATTATTACAAAGTATGACCCTAGTATTCTAAACTTCAACGGTTTGTTAAAACTTCATAAGATACTCGGGGTAGCATTGATCGTCCGAAAATGCAACAAAGATCGTTGGATTTCCAGTGTCATATACAATAGAATCAAACAAAATTTCTCGCCACAGAAATTGGAGGAGGCGCACGCTTTGGAGAAGGCGCACTAATAGTTTCTGCTCCTTTACAGTACTGTCCCAATGGGACCCTTGCAAGATACATGCATCGGTTACAAATGCAAGCCCCGCTGTTCGTGGCGTAAGTTAAGGACGCAGCAGCATCTCTAGCAAAGTAAATTCCTTTTCTCAAGGAAGTTCCTGAAAAATCAAATGTACGGAGCTCGACTAGACCTTCAAAGAAAGAAAGGCTACCTTGCATAAAACGAATTTCAAAATGACTGGTTGACAACAGCCTCCAGCTCTTTCTCTCACTTACAATTCGATTGATCACTGCTAAAACTTTTTGTCAGATCCAGTGCTATATCATGATCAATGGCATCAAATTTTACATCAAGATTATGAAAGAGCTGGTCTGTGTGTAACATGTACACAGGTGGAAACTTTGTGTAAAGCTCTGCGTTTGGCATGGATTCAGAGGTTCCTAGTGACAACTAGGGGATAGAAAATTGGAACGTCATCACATGTTACTTCTTTAAGAACTATGGGGGCTTATACTTCTTGCTTCACTACAACGCTGAGGAAAACTTCCCGAAGTCGATCGAAATGCCATCCTTCTACAAGCAAAACCTGAGTTATTTTTTTGAAACTGAAGGGTATCTATGACAAGAACGGAGATCAGGAATAAACCCCTTTTTAACAACAAAGACATACGAATAGGTGCCGGTAAACCTGTGTTTTATCAGAATTGGTTTGACCAAGGGGTCTATCAATCTGTGACATTCTCGATTCCAATGTAAATTGCTTGACCTTTGTAAATTGCTGTCGGAAATGTAACGCAACAAATGTAACGCAACATTAAAACCTAAATCTCGCTACTTTAATTGACTAACAAACAGCAAGAAAAGCAACTGGAATTTGTCGAACAGGAATTAAAACAAGCCGTATAAAGTTTCAAGTTTAACTGTATCAAGAAAACCTGGGAAAAAAATGCGAAAACACATACCTAAATATTTCAAGGAACCTTTTTTTTTCAAAAATATATAGAGGATAATACATAGGCGCGCGTCGATATGGAATATCTCTTCTCGTGTGCAACTCGATGTCTATACAAGTAAACATCTATTATTTTGTTTATTATATAAACATAATGATAACGACGTTTCCGAAGATTGCCGAAGATTTCCGAAGACTTTCGAGGAAGACCCAAAGATGTGGGTGTCTGGAAGACCCGAAAAGCGAATAGCGAATAGCGAATAGTACCTAATAGTGCGAATACTCTCGAATAGTGCGATCAGTAGCGAATAGTCGCGAAAAGTGGCGAATAGTCGTCAATAGTCACCGCTTTAGATCTAATATCCTGCGTTAATTAATTATCCAAATAAGCAACAGAATTTCAGTGCATTTATTACCTTTTCTTCTCCGGACTCAGGCTAGGGCTGTCCATCGCCGACATTAAGAAAACAGAAAACACAAGGATAACCTAATAAGGACGAATTTACCCTTTTGCAGCGGTTAAAACAGAAGAAATTACGTTTAGAACCACCTTTTGTCCTGATAAGCGTCTGTGCTTTTTAGCGGGAAAATCCCATCGTACGTTGCTGCGAGGTTGACTGCGAGATACCGGGTACCCTATTTGCTACGATTTGCCACTATTTGCCACTATTCGCCACTATTCGAGACTGTTCGCCACTATTCGCACTATTCGTACTATTCGCTATTCGCTATTCGGGACTATTCGCTGTTCGCTATTCGCGACTACTCGCTATTCGCTATTCGGGTTTTCCAGACACCCCAAAGATGTCTCGATCAGACACCAACAAATTTAAATACAGTTTTTGGTTAAACATGATATCAGTGAAGTAATCGATACTTCACTAGTGAGGATATGGAAAATACGCCAGCCGAATAAATGTATTGAAGTGAATTTTACGAGTGATGTATTTTGCAATAAACCACTCGTGTCTATATAGTAAATGATGATGATGATGATGATGATATTTAACGAGGGAGCCCAACTCGCCATGGCGGTTTTCAGTGGGGCGCTAAAAAAAATCAAATAATTAATTAACTAATAATTTCTTAGTAACCAAACTGTTAAGCTTCATAGGGGCCTGTTCTGATCAAAATTATGCAAATTATTTCTAAAACACCGAATTAATAAAACTGATTGTTTTATTACTTTTACAGTAATTGTATTTACGTCTTCGAATAAATTTTACCTGCTTCAGGTTTTTTTCATTTCTTTCACATAGTGCATGAATTATTTTTTCATGCATGAATTCTTAGCAATTGCACGCTGCTTGAAAACCATTAATCCTAAGAGTGACATAACCGCCAGACCCAGTCTGCCGGGGGTTGTACTCACTTATATGAGCTATATATAGCAGGGGCGGGGCAGCAGACTTCTGGAATTTTCGTATATGCATCATCTAACGAAAAATGACGTCAAATCCGGTTTAAACTGTGCTTCGCAGCTCGTTTCACAAAGCGAGGAAATGGGGTTTCTATTACTCACGATTTCCCTCTATTTGTAAACCATCAGTTTCGTTTCATTTTATATTGGGGATGGAAAGATGTTGCAGACACATTACTTCGACTTTTTAAGCAAAAATTTCGGGAAAAGAGAAAAGTTTATTATTGTTTTGAAGCAAGATAACGGAGACTCTTCCCTCATCGTCGGGCGAATTTTACACATTTGCAAAACTGGTGTTGTTCCGACTTTTGGTTCTTGTTGTTCTTGATTTAGTGATAACAATAAGTGCAATAACCTATAATGTTAACAACAACCTGGATGAAGCCATAGTTTGCACTGTACTACGGGAACATAATTAACAGAAGCCATTTAGCTCCGAAAGTCGCTGTCACCAGCATTCACCAGAGCTTTTGTTGCTCTTGGCTCACGTGTATTGGTAGAAGAGACAAGCTGGATCGCATGCTGAAGGTCAGTATCCCACATTCCCACATCTCTCGCTGAAGATTGTTGTTTTCAGTAAGATACAGTACATATATATTGGTACTTTGGGGTCATCAGTCTCTTTCTCTTTGGTGAGTGCTTTTAAAACGCCCAGTAAAAACTTGATTCACAGCATGGAAGCTTATGTCTCGCTGGATCGAAATTCGAGCAAGATTTGTAAGTTCTAGTCCTCTTTAAAAGTAATTCAATCAATTATTCAAATCCACGTCATCAGAGGGAATCTGCCATTGAAGCTGCCCTAAGTTAAGTTCCTGTTTAAGGACCTTCCCCTTTGAAAATCGTGGGGGTGTTCTTTGAGGCAACACAGGTCCCATTTATATGGTCTCGGGTACCCGAGATATAACCCTCCCCCTGAGGCAACTTTATCAAGTGTTTGTATGTGAAAATGTAGCCCCTGTAGGCCGAGTAAAAGTTGACCCTGCATGATTTTTCATAACTCTTATTGAATAATCAAAAGTGCAAATATCCCTCTTTGGTCAAGTTTCCCTCAGTCATTTGATCACAGTGGGTTTTGCTGACTTAATTTTCTCTTCTTTGATACAAATTGCTGCTTTAAATCTTAAATCTAGGCATTACGCGACACTCACCATGCCGAGAGTTGTTCCAGTTCGGCGAGCCAAAGTGTTTATGTATACTCCAAGAAAGGTTGTTGGTTACTTTACCTGCCAAGGCGAGTCAACTTGCCCACCTGAATTGCCTCGCCCCCAAGTCTGGTACGTGTAAACGGTTGGTTGAATTTTGCAAAGAAATAAGTGAAAAGTTAACTCCGCCAGGGTAACTCGGGGAAAGGGTTGTCTCAGGTACACAAGAGCCATTCTATTTTATTTCCATTTTCCCTCTTCCTCTTCCAACTGATTATGCAAAATATACTGCCCAAAATCTTTATGGGTACAGGTGTTTGAGAGTATCATCTTTATCACTACTGTGGCACGTACCTCGCCTTACGGCCACCCCCGTTAACACAGCCACCCCGTTATTATGGCCACTCTTTTCTGGCTCAAACAAAAGCTCAGTCGGTCATTTTCTTATTTATTGAGTATACAGTCAGTTTTTTGTGGCCTGTTGGTGACCAGATTAACAGAATTCTGGCACATTGTAGGAGTAATTTATGCAATTTACAATAAGCATCAGGCATCATTTTGATGGTGAAGTTCCATGCATACATGCAACTCTTGATTATTTTGAGATTTTATTTTTGTTATGTCATCAAGGCAATAATATTTTGATTCCTACTTCAGCGGGAGGGGGGCAGGGGAATCTCCTCTATGTGCAGGCCCAAAGGGTATGGTTATTCAGCCGTTTTGGTCATAAATAGGGTATCGATTTAAGCCTATTTTGGCCATTTTGGTCATAAATAGGGTATGACTTTTGCACTCTAGCCTTGATATGGGTATGTTTTTCATCAATAGCGAAAAGAAAATTAACAAAAATCATTCACAGATTATGTTTACTATAATTTAACATTGGTCTGAACTAGGGAACTTATTATGACGCAGGTCTGAAACAGGGTTTTGATTTAATGGTCATGGCATAAATAGGGTATCGAATATTTGGTCAGGTCATAAATAGCGTAGGGAATATCGCAGATTTTGGTCACAAACTGATAGAGTAAGGGTTTTGGGAAGCGGACCGCACACCGCTACCCAACTTTTCTTGGAGCACCCCCCAGGGACCTAGTAGTTGTACGAGAGAGAAAAGAACGAGGTTTTCGTCATTTTCCACAAAATTTGAAGGCCGTTTTTAGGCTTTTCTTGGCCCCCGAGCAACAATATTTGAGGCAGCTTGAAAGCATTGTTTTAAGATTTGAGAAGATATCCTTTGTATTCTGATCAGTTTGCTCTCTGCTCTCTGAGAGTAGATATAAGACATAGCGATTTTTCTTGGACTATTCTGTCCAAGCGGGAAAGGCGCAATGAGGTTAACGTTAAGTAAAGCACCAGCCGGTGAGACAAGGCCAGATCACAACACCTAGAACTCCGTGCCCTACTCTTGGCGATTATTGTAGCGGTTCTTTAATTAGCGTCCCCCGCTAACCATGTAACACTAAAGATCCAGGAGACGTGTCCTACGGTTTATAGTTCTTATCCGAAAAGACTTGAACGTCTAATCACTTGCAAATGTAATTTCAAAGTTTACACATTCTCCTCAGTTATTTTAGAACCCTGAGTGTTGATCCGGTATGGGGCTCGAACCTTCGACCTCCGCACAGCAGTCTGGCGCTCCACTAACTGAGCTCACCAGGCGGCGGTAATTATGATGTAACTATTTATGAAACACCGTACAAATAATTAAACAAACAGTTTTATTTCTTCTGTGTTTTTAGAAATACAGTGGAACCTCCGGATGCGACCACTTCTCCTCAGCCGACAGTTTTCCAACTATGATATGAATAGTTAATTTCCAAGTCAAATCACTCTATTTGGAACCGCTCGTAAGCGACCACCTCTCGTAAACGACCGCGACCACTTTCAGAGCTAAAAGTTTTAACTGTTTCCTTTAACCTCCCGAAAGCGACCCCTTGACAGATAATAGTGGGAAAATTGGATAATAAGGTGTTGTAACATTGTTGCATTCCGGGAAAGTACGAGATTTTTTTTTCTCGAAATTGACTTTTCACGTGCACATGAAAAACTTTTAAAAATTTAAAGAAAAAATGCATATACACTGTACTCTACCAGTCTTCTCAGTATCTTGAAGTTACCATAAGCTAATGAGGATAAATTTTGACCCAACACCGGTCTAAGCTCTCGTAAGCGACCACCTCCCGTAATCAACCACCTAAGCTTGAGGTTCGACTGTAATTCGCATAGTTTTGACCCGAACGGGCCTTCAAAATTAGCGTGTAAGTAGTCCCAAGTCCCATAGCCCCCGTTACCCCTGAACAGCAGTTTGCATCAGGTTACTGGGTCCTCATTAGTCGACAGGAGACGACAACAAACGAGAATTGAGAAAAGCACTGAGGCGTTTGGCCAATCTTTATCGCTTCAGATTGGAAACAAGAGAAGCACGTACGCCACCGTGATCAAGCGCGAAGCCACGCGCAAGATTAGCAAGCATTCTGTGAACGCAATTATTAGCTATCTAACATATTTAAACATTCTAAGAGCTATGTGTTAACAGAGATATTCTCTCGTTTCAAAAGCTAGGTTCGACAGAGACTTTCCAGCTGAGACGCCGGATCATTACCCTAGCAAAACATTTTTCTGTTCAGTCAAACAACCAGCAAGCAGTTTAATTTATCACTTCTCAAACCCAAAAACTTCCATTTCATCGACATAAAATTCCCCATTTCCTGTTAAAAACGTCTCAGAATCCTCATCAGGTGGACACTGGTACGAGTGATCCAGGTCTACAGAGCATCCGCAGGACTTGGGAGAATCCGCAATTGAAAGATCGGCACCTCTTCCAAATACTGGCCCACGGTCATTGCTGCAGAAGATAGCGAATTCTTCTTCTCCGGCTTTCAAAGACATCTTTGTTGGCGGCAGATCACTTGGGTTAACAAGGCTGAACAGGAACGAATCGCTAGCTTTTCTGTAACCTTCGAAAGCTTATAAAGAAATATTTGGTCAATTAAATTCGACGTTCAGGATGATGGTCTAGGCCTTACTATGGAGTCGTAGTCTCAAAATCCAAAGAGGTTAAGAGTACTAAAAAACTTGACAATTAGATATATTTAATTTGCACTTAACTCCCCAAAGGAGAAATTAGAAAGAATCCCAGAGGAAAATGTCAGGGCTGATCGTCTGAAACATCTAACCAAGATCTTGTTTTGTAAAGTGTGCCTAAATCAATCACGCTAGCTTAAAATGCTTACCCATGTGTTCCCACTGTTGCTCGGTATAGCCTCCAAATATGTATTTGCCACTCTTGATCACCGTTACCGTTGGACCCTTGTAGTCGCATCGGGCGTGAAAGTCGGCAGCATCCCAGCCATCACGAAAAGCACGATATAACAAGCCAAAGAACAAGTTGTCCCCGGTGTTATTGAGTGCTTGAGTTTCCTTCAACCAATTCATCAAGGTTTCGCGTTGATCTGAGGATAGAACAACAGAATCCTTGAATGGCCTCGCAGTAAGCTCACTGATGATTCCCTCAACTTGATAAAATTCAGCCTCCGCCAGTAGCTCTTCGCGAATTCGAACCATCTCGTCTTTAGGCACAATAAGCTGCCCAGTGCGAAGATAATTCAGGATATACCGGAAGTGAGTTCCATCACGATCAATGAAGTAAGATCCATCCTCGCTTGGCTTTGTGTCAAATCTGCTTGAAAACATGGCGTGTAACATCGAACCTACCATTGGAAAACAAGATAATGAAAACAAAACATCCCTTCCCAGGCATACCTGGGTATTTGACTAGTTGATGTGCTCAGGGGAGGGCGAAAATTTGACTTGAAGGATTGTTATTGGAGTGGAAAATTTGACACCATATGAGAGGGGTAAACTGGGATTTGAAGATGTTACCTCGAAATCATGGCCATGGTGAAGCTTAAAGGCATCAAGGGACAACACCGTTATACCGCTCTTCTTAAAGTTGGTTTGAGCTGGAAATAAGGGCGGCTATTAAAAGCAATGCACTGTGTTAAATATAAGTATAAGGTTTGCTTGGGAGATTTAATCACTTAAAAGTTACTTTTATAATTAAGTAATTATCGAAGCAGAGTGGGGCAGGGTGGAAGGTCCTAGGGTGACTGATTTCTTGGTTTCCTTCTCCATTAATCGTTTGAAAATTCAAAATGTCACAACCTGGGCGGTTCCCACGGGGGATGTCAAAGTTTCGAATTGACTGATACATAACAAGGTATTGAACTTCAAGACAGATCACTAGTACCAGTATTTTTAACGTCTGATAACTCTAAGATAAACATACCAAACATACCTGGATCTTTATTCAGAGTTGCTAGACTGGTCGAGAAAAAGTGACCGCCGACATTAAGCATCACCATTTTCGAGAAATGAACATGCTCTATCTTCTTTGCAACCTCATCAAAAGCTTCCTTTTCCTTGCGAACTTTGATCGTCTCTCGCTTCAAAATATCGAATGCTTCTTTGATGTAGTTGTTGACTTCCTCGAGTGATTCGTCGCTGAGCGCGGGTAGAATGTTTTCTTCCTCCGATTTACGTGAAGACATCTCACTTTATACAACAAAGAGAAACTGTATTTAACATCGACTGCGTAAAGTATTAAATAAGATGAAGCTTTTCTACCCACCCTATTCGCTAAAATCGAGTGAGTCGAGATAATTTCGCGTAAATGCGTAAATGTAGGGTTGGGTTGTGCAAAGCCTGATTAAGCTAACCCAGGATTAGCGAGAATTCTGATTTCAGTTTTGTAACCTTTCGTTGAGGTTTTCTGTTTATATTGTTTGTCATTCTGTTTAGAGACTGAATGATCTCACTCTACACAATAATTATAACAATAATGATGATGATGATGATAATAATAATAATAATAATAATAATAATACTTACTTAGGATACTACTAATAATACTTACTTACTTAATAATACTTAGGAGGACTCTATCCATCAAGTAATCCAGCAGACTTATGACTGCCCTAGGCTCACGGATTGAACTTGGCACCATAAGTTAAAAGCGGCAAGACTTTAAGGACTTATAATAATAATAATAATAATAATAATAATAATAATAATAATAATAATAATAATAGTAATAATAATAATAATAATAGTTAAAGTCATAATCTACTCATAATAATATAATAAATTAATATTTAAGAGGAGGCCTTCAATCATCTAGTGGTGGTTTTCAGAAGGGTCCTCTAAAAAATAAAAGTCCAAAATATATTGCAGAGTGTAAACGTCGAAATACAGTACAGTAATGATAGCTAAAAACTTAAGACTATAACTAAGGGACTTCTTTTAACTGAAGACTACAACCAAGGCTTAAAACATAGGCAGTGAAAAACATTTTTATACAAGAAAAATCAATACTCCTGAGTTAGTAATAACCGGTTTTCGAACAACCCGGCCCTGGTTGTTAATTGACAACATTCATAAACAAAAACAACTGAGGTTAATTGACAATGTAGCTTCTGACTTGTTTCTGCTTTGGTGCGTCCAATGATCATGCAGAAAATTTTCTGGTTCAGTGAGTGATAACCTATACGTGCATGCATACGTGTATGTAAATTTACTGGTTGAGCCTGTCTTTGGCGACTGAACTATCGGCCAGTTTTAACTGAAACTCTGCCAAAATCGCACCGTTATTTACAAAGTTTACAAGATGGAGCAATACTTTATAATGTTTTAGCGTTTGGGTTACAGGACAGATATGGGATGCGCCCCGTTTAAGTGTACCTCGCTTTCCCTTTTTATTCATATGTGGCCATTTGAAAGGTGCTTACTAAGCATAATCTGTTCTGATTTGTCGCGTTTAGCCATTTTTAAAGCCGAATTAACGGCCCAAGAATCGAAATAGTATGGTGAATGTATTTCATAATGACGCCACAACAAACAGATACAAAGAGCTACATGCCTCTGTCACTCCTGTTGCTTGATCATCGCGCCGATCAAGCGCTATTTCGATCTGATTTAAAGATTTCTTGTCACGGCATCAAAGAAACAGTCAATTATAAGTTTTATTTATTGAAGAATTGCACGCATTACAGTAAAAAGCAAACATGTAGGAATAGCTGTAACTCGTTGCATACCAAGAGATGTTCCCGTGACTCAAAATCCAAGGAAAAGTTTGAAACCTAACTCCCAAACAAACGTATATATACCGTATATAGGGCAATTTGGAGCAACCGAAATTTGTGCATGCCAAACGTTCTTATTGTATTCAACCAGGGGATGTTATTTTAAGGAAACAAACTGATTCAGTTTATGCCACACGTACTCATTTGCTTACCTTTTTACCGTTCGAATTCACTTCAGTTTTAATCTTCCTGGCCTCGAACAGTTCGTCCTCGCCGAATAAAAGAAAAGCCAGCGAGAGGCAATTAACTATTCGAATAGACTAAGCAAGTTTAACTGAGCAAAGTCAATTGTTAAGCTGAACTATCAGTTGCAGGAGTTACGAGTGAAATGTTCGTTTCGATTCGTTTGGGTGAATCTGCCCTGATTCCGAAAATTAAATCAGGATTCAAAGCGAGGCCCATAATCTAACGCAACAAAATGTAACGTAACTGTAAAAACTCCCGGTTACCCAGCTGGTAAAACCGGTAAATATTACCCAGTTTCTGTTTTACTTAAATCAAACAACAAACAATCTGAAAAGCAACTGAAATTTTGCGAGTAGGTGAAGTGTTCCAAGCAAATAAGCTGTAAAAAGATTTCAAGAGGATCCTCAAATTAGGCCGTACACTGGTGGTTGAAGATGTACGCACTCACGCGTGAAAGTATACGCGCTGTGCTGATTTAGAAACCCAGAAAAAGGGTAGGATAGGTAGGCAAAGTCTGCATACAAGCCTAGTGGCCTATCAAGCCGGAGCTTATCCCAGTTTCTGTAGCATGTAGCTACTCCCCCCTGGATGGGATGCTAGTCCATCGCAGGGTTACCCCCCAGCATTAAGTTCGCCGGTACTCATTTATACACCTGGGTAGAGAGAGACACTGTGAGGGTAAAGTGTCTTGCCCAAGAAAACAACAGTGACAATGTCCCCGGGCAGGGCTCGAACCCGGACCGCTCGATCCGGAGACGATCGCACTAACTATGAGGCCCTAACTATGATCGCACTAACTATTTTAATATATAGATTTAGGCCAGCCTAAAAGCGCAGCTCCTGGGCCGGGTTGTTCAGAGCCCGAGTAAACTAACCCAGGAAAAGATAGAATTTTGATTTGAGTTTTCAACTTTGCGCTGAGGTTTTCTGTATATTGTTTGGCCTTCTGTTTTGAGTTTTAATAATCACCATATACACAAAACAAAGCAGCAAAAAACATTTGCATAGAAGAAAAAGTTATAATTCGGTTAACTTTAAATCCTGGGTTAGCGTTAACCGCCTTCCGAATAACCCTGCCCTGTTTCCAACAAGTTAACCTGACACGAGTCCGCAATCCAATCGAAAACCAGCACTTGGTCAGCGGTCAACTTCAAAAAAACGCGTGACCTCGATGACCTGTAAACTTGAGCCCGCGATATAGTCACATGAAACTGGTCAGCAAATACCTTGTTTTGACAGATGTCAATTGCTCATAACATGGACGTCCAATATCAAAGAAGTTCATGGCAAAGCAAGGGTGCATATCTCTGTCAGCCTATTATTTGGAGTATGGCAGGCATGTTGCGCGACTCCGTCGTCGTCGCTGTCGCCGTCGCCGTCGCCGTCGTGCGTACGCGCCCACGAGCAATACCACTAGCCATGATAATCATGAGAAAATCAACTCATGGGTTTTCTGTTCTTCCCTATATGAGTATGGGGCTCCGCTTGGCGTCCCTTAGGGCCGCCGGAGCTTCGCTACAAGGAGGCTTTGGTCTTAAATATATATGATTTGCTAGTAAACAAAAGGAATAAACTATTTATTATTTTTAAATAAAAAATGTATTGATTCTTAAAAAATAACTTGTTTTCTACGCAAAAGCAGAACTAAAAACTGAATATAAATTAAAATAAATTATGTAGAATAAGTTGCAAGGAGGCCAAAAAGAAACTACAAAGCTTGTGTGATGCGGTCTTCCAATTAATATGAGCTAACTTAAGTACAAGCTAGAATAGGTCAGTTACATGGCGTAACGTCGATAAGTAATAGATTTATAGTTACTAATTACATAGAGCTCTATTATCCTTATAGAGTCCATTTCAAACAACGTGTTTTCAAAATGGTCGAACATATGCCAGTTTTCAGTTTTCAGTTTTCAGTTTTCCTAAAATCAGGGTTATTGCTCTACCCAGATGTAAAAAAGAGAAATTTGTGTCTGTATATAATAATTTATTAAAATCCTCACATTAGAGAAAGAAAAAAGAAAGAAATGAACGCCCGCCATTAGGAAATGTCACTCTGACGGAGGCAAAACCAAACGTAAGCCAAGTCTAATATTTTCCAAGGCAATATTTCCTTCAGATGCCACATACATGTAGTATTTGTAAGGTGGATTATTCCCCGTACATCGGGGATACAACAACAACAACAACAATGCCCGGGGAGGGGGGAATCCCATATGGCAAGGTCGGGGATGCTCGTTGGAAAATTTGAACTAAACCCCTAAAGGAGACCAATCTGGATGGTCTCAAGCTTTATTTGACTCCTAAAAAGATACCAATTAAAACGGAACAAGCTTGATCACCACCCGCTGTTCAGCAAATTAGCCCGCGCTAGTAGACTGGACTTGAGGAGAACGGCGGAGATCGAGCCTAAAAACGGAAATAAGAGCGTTTTTTATTATGACTTTTTTGAGTGCACCAGAAAACATACTTTGGCAGCTAAAGATAATAGTGTTTCGTGATGAATCCCCCCTAAGCGAGACCATAATCCTCGATTTTATACCCCTAAGCGAGAGGATGAGCATTTCCGAGCTTTTCATATGGAATGCTCCCCCCCCCCCCCCCGTTCTGGGGGGCAACATAGATTAACTTAAGCGAGGAAAGATTCCATCTCTATTGACTGATATGAAACTGTTATCTTCATTATACTTGCGACCATGGACAACACTATCATAACACATGACCCTAGTATTTTTTACTTCAATGGTTCATTACAACTTGATAAAATACTCAGGGTAGCATTGATCATCAGAAAATACAACAAAGGTAGTTGGATTTCCAGTGTCATTTACCACAGAATCAAAGGAGGCGCACTCATAGTTTGAGCTCCTTTACAATACTGTCCCACTAAGACCCTTGAGAGGTACATGCATCGGTTACCAACGCAAGCCCCGCTCTCGGCGTAAGGCAATGACCCAGACGCATCTCTAGCAAAGTAAATTCCTTTTCCCATATCAGTTCCTGTAAACACAAGTACACGGAGCACGATTAGATCCTTAAAGAAGAAACCACTACCTTGTATAAAACGAACTTCAAACTGCTTGACAACGTAATTAATTCTAATTAATTAATTAGTTAACAGTTTCCAGCTCTTTCCGTCACTTTTACTTTAACAGATCACTGCTGCTACTTTTTGTCAAATGATGCTATATCAGTAGTATGAAAAAAACCCACTGGCTGGTGAACAATTGCGAACTCCCTTTGTATCACAGCACCAGTGTAACCGGTGCACCACAGCACCTGTGTAACCTGTTAAAAACACCCTTTAAACTTCAATGATAAACCCAACAATCTCTCATACATTTGGGGGCCATTGGGAAATTAAGTTTATTGTTGTATTTTGGTGACCGCCAGCAGTTAGCATGATAAGATACAACCCTTTCCAAAGTTTATTAACATTCTGTGGAGGGATTTCAAAACTCCCTTGCCTTTTCGAAAATATGAGAGGGCCCAGTCTTAATCCCCCTCAGTTAGGGCTCAGTCAGAACCCCCCCCCCCCGGCCCCCTCACAAAATTCTAATAAAGGGGATGGTAAAAACGCGGGTCACTGAGCTCTTTTTTGAGTTACCAGCACTTAGAGCAAAACGTAAGGGTATCAGTTTTAACTGGTTGTACTGTTGTTGTGGTAACCTATTATGCCATGAAGATGACCACAAACTGTTCACTTATTTGTGTGATACCAATATTGTGACATCACCTAGTATTGATCCGTTAAAGATGATTTCCATTCCGTACTGCGCACTCTCGAGTGTTTGTTTACATTTTTTGTTTTGATGCATGGTGTGACGTCACAAAATGTAACATTTCGCAACTAGTTACATGAAGTAAATTCAAAGTCTCGTGTCAACCGCCTTTATGCTTCGTTCTTTCTGATACCACTAGATGAAACAACTTCGTAGCTGTAAAAATTAAAGAAACTGTTGGGAAAAGAATTTAAAATGCTTCGAAGATAACGTATGTGGCTCGTAACGAATAACATCGATTCGCATTCCATCCAGTGAGACTCACAAACACTGGGGTGATTAGACCGCGCAGTACGGACTAGAAATCATCTTTAAAGTAAGGCTGCTGGAAGGTGTTGAAAACTGTTGCCAGCCACCTAAAACTTTATTATTTCTGAAATTAAAGCAGTACATTCACACGACTTCACACGGTCTCGTCACATTTGTTCTTACCCAAACAAAAAAATTCGAAAGATCAAACACAACATAACCTTGTAGATTGCCGGACCACGTACCAAACGATTGTGCAAAATGCTGGGAGCCTCACTTGACATTTTCGTGCCACAAGGACTGATCTTACTCGATTTCCAGTCTCGACAAACGTTTGCAAACAGTCTACATTTGTCTTCTGTTTCTTCCGTATTTGAATCATCTTAGAGACAAGCGTAGCTGATGCAAAGTGTACAATTTTGTTCCAACCCTCCACAGGCGTTATGTGCAGGTCACGCAACGCTTTAGTGTGGAGAAGCGTTGCGTGACAAAACAGATAATGGCTGCGAAGCACAACACGTGAGCATTTGTTTGTTATCAGATAGTAGGCCTTTTCCACAAATACCACGTAAAAACTGCCCAAATATCTTTCCGGAAGTTCTCAAAAAATCATCTAAATATTACATCTTTTTCTTCCAAATATCTCGAAAAACCCTCTAAATAACTCATCTTTTTCACGTAAAAATACACTAATTTTGAATCACTTGAGCGAAAATTTTCAAAACGTTCTTGCAGTAGTAAGAGTTGAGGACCACGACTCAGGCACTTGCATGTTACCAGCATCTGCCATTTCGGAAAACTGCTGCTTTAGCGCTTTTAATGATATCATGGAATACATTTTTTGAGTGGAAAATCACTGAAATAGGTTGTTTCTGGAATAGAACTGAGTATTGTTTCAAGAAAACAACAAAGAAAACACAGGGCTAGGCCAAGAATAGCTATGAATATTTCTTAATGTCTTTAAATTTTTCTAAATATACTAATATTTTCTAAATATCTCGGAAACTTCTAAATATCCCTAAAAATATCGCTGTTCTCACCATTTGCAGATCCTGCGAAGCTACTTTTGAATCCTTGAGTATTAATCTTCATCACCCTGTCAGGATTTGTCCCATGGAATAGCTGCCTCTCGCTGTTTCCTCCATTGTCTTTATCCGTTTTCTCTTTTCTAAATTGATATGCCTGGTAAAGATGAGGATTCTGTATGCGCTCGATACTCATAATGGCCACCGAGCCAGCAGTCTGCTGGAATCTTAACAAGACGTCCTGCTACTCACGTGACGCAGCAGATAGTTGAACAGTATTTTGACAGGAAGGCACCGGGTCCCAGTTACTCGGAAGGGACATCGCTTAAAAAAACATGAGTAGGTGACTAAATACAGAATTAATTTCGCGTTATATTACAACAAAGCTTGTAAATGTAAAAATGGTTAGTAAATCTCCGGGGCTACTCTGTAAATCTTTGGGTAGGGCTATGCCGCTGAGACAATGAAACCCTTACCCTATACTAGATCATAATCAGCTTGATTTTGCAACTCCATTCTAGGCTAGACACCAAGAACCACTACCCTGCCCCAGACTTAAGCTATTTTCCAGGAAGAAACCTTATCTCTACCGTAGTCCAACATGCACTGACTAAACCAATATCTTACAAAGTCATTGTAATCGATATACAACCCCGGGTATAAAATCCAGTTTTACAGTAAATTATTTATACACTGGCCACTTTTCCGGTAACTTATACCCTATTCTAGACCGAAACTGACTGATTTCTGTGCTCTGTCCGAGACTTAACTGCCTGAAAACCATACCCTTCACAGCGGCACACACCCAAAAAGCTTATATACGGGAGTAAATCGTAAAATGGTGTTTAAAGATATTTTCCACCGGCCCCAACGCAGATTTCTGGGTTTATGACATCAGCAAATGTGGCATCGGAAATGTACTTTAAAATTGCATATTGTACGTTTAATGGCAAATAAAACGAGGCGATTAAATTCGTGTAATCTAGCTCTACAGCATGAATGTGCATTCATGACTCGATAAACGCTCGCCGTGACCCCCCAAACTCGCACGCGCATCCAAAACCCCACTGCCACGCCCTAAGCATGAACTTCTGCTCAACATAGAGAAAGGATTGCTGAGCTCCGATAAAACTGCAGAACCTTCTACTTTGCTTTATTTTCACTGTTTTTGTTAAATTAAAACATCTACACCGATGAGTTCGGAAGGCTTCCTGGTTACCCTATCGGTGTTAAAATCTGCTCACATCAGTTGAAAGACCGCCGCCTTCTCCATTACCGAAAAGACAGGCAAACCAGCCGATTGCTTATTATATGACACGTCAAAGTCTACAATTAATCCGATATATAAAATTGTCCGCGCGTTAAACACACAGGTAAGAATAGGGGGTATATACCTTTCGTTTCTGCTTCCATTTCGTTTTCAGAGCCACAAACTAAGCTAAACAAAACATCCTCCCATAAGCACATTTTTGTTCAATAAAAGATGGCAACCCGCTGTTTGATCTAAAGAAATTAAATGTGTTGAAATTGCACTGTTAACTTTACAACCGGAGAAACAGAGAAAACGAATTGAAGACTGAAAATCACTCGCCATGTTACCCCGCGCTATATAAACGGCAAACAAAATTGCAAGAAAGTTATTTTAACAACGCGAAAATCATTACTGTTTAAGAAGTAGCATCTTACATCAAGCCCCCGAGTGTTTTCTTTTGAAAAATCCACATCTAAATGTACAGTGAGCCGAGTCAAGGAAAGCCCTACGTGACTGAACCTACTTTCAAAATGAAAATGGACCCCGTGACCGTACGTGTACAGCTTCTTCATTGGTATTTGCTGTTAAATCTTCAAACTATTAATGTACATCCTGTATATTTATCTACATAGCAAACGATTACAATTTCCAATCAAAACCATGTTTTGAAACGCATCCATTTGGGAATTTAAAGCTGGAATCGATACGGTTTAGTTCAACACTTTACTACTGGATAATTTATTCGTACTGACCAACTGCTGCAACTGCTAAGGTAACACTGATTTTAATATTGATTTAATTGACTTACCTCTACCTCTATCCAGAAACAAAACGGTTTGGAGAGTATGTGAAGAAGGGAGAACTAACCGGATTGCAGTTAATTAAGGCGACTGTAATTTGCCCCCATGCATTCATGTTCGTTCGATTGAACATTCGGTCATTCTTTCCAAGAATTATAAGCTATAATTCCGAGAAATGGCATCCGAGTGAAGATTGTGCTACTTTTATCACCTCATGAGACGCAACATTCCAAATATAGAAATAGAGAAAAACCTCTGACAGATATTGGCACAGTAAACACGATTTTTGATTAGTTAAGAAGTCATTGCCCGAAGTGATAATGACTTGCTTACCTTTTCATTCACTTCAGAGGTATTTTCAATCTTCCTGACTTCAATTCAAACAGTTCGTCCTCGCCGACTAAAAGAATTCAGCAAGCGCTAATTTACTATTCGAAGTGACCAAGAAAGTTCGATCGAGCGATGTAAACAGTTATAAGCTTAACTTTAAACTGCGAATGAACTGTTCCTTTCGATTTCTTCTGGAAAGTTGCTTCAACGCTTCCGCCCTGATTACAAGAAATCGGAATTCTAAGCGAAGCTTTTATTATAGTAACGCAACAAATGTATAACGCAACAGGAAACTCCTCTCCTGGGAGGGGAGAGGTACTCCTTTACATGGACTATATAGGTATGTGCGGCCCAAATGGTATGGTTTTTCAGCCCGTTTTGGTCATATAGGGTATCGATTTTGGCCATTTTGGTCAGAAATGGGTCAGAAATAGGGTATGCTTTTTACAAGAAGCTACCTTTTCATCATTATCGATAAGACCACCAACAAAAGCCCTTCATACATTATGTTTAGGGCAACTGTGCCAGCCGCAAAGGCCATAAATAGGGTATCGAAAATGTTTGGTCAGGTCATAAATAGGGTAGGGAAAATCGGAGATTTTGGGCATAAATAGGTTAAGGGTTTTTTTTTAGGGGGCCGCACACCCCCACCCAATTTTACTGGGAGTATCCCCCCCCCCCCCCCGCGGGGTCCTATCACAGAAGTTGAATTATTGTTAACAAACCGTATGAACAGCAACTGAAATTTGGCGAATGGGAGAAATGTCCCAACCAAACGAGCTGTATACAGCAATTTAAGAGGATACTCAAATTAGGCGACACAGTGGTGACTCATGATCGAGCCGGATAGGGGTAGGAGGGTTAACGGTTTTGTCGCATGCATGAAAGTATATGCGCTCAGCTGATTCAGAAAACCTGGAGAAAAGGTTCAACAGAAAACCAAATATTTTACGAGGAAGATTTGGTCTTAAACATGTATGATTTCCTAGTAAACAGAATGAATAAACTATTTGTTATTTTTAAATAAAAATGGTACAAATTCTTTAAAAGTTCCTTTTTTTTCTACTCAAAAAACAGAACTTAAAAGTGTATACAAATCAAAATAAATTATGGAGAATAAGTTGCGAGGAGGCCGGAAAGAAACTACAAAGCTTATGTGTGATGCGGCCTTCCAATTAATATGAGCTAAGTGGAGTACAAGCTAAAATAGGTCAGTTACATGGCGTAAGGTCGATACGGTAGTACGAGTTCTAGTTACTAATTACACAGAGCTCTATTATCCTTATAGAGTCCATTTCAAACAACGTGTTTACAAAATGGTCGAACATATGCCAGTTTTCATTTTTCAGTTTTCCTTAAATCAGGGTTATTGCTCTACCCAGATGTAAAAAAGAGAAGTTTGTGTCTGTATATAACAATTTTTATTAAAATCCTCACATAAAAAAAAAACAAAAAACGAAATGAACGCCCGCCATTAGGAAATGTCACTCTGACGGAGGGCAAAACCAAACGCAAGCCAAGTCTGATATTTTCCAAGGCACTATTTCCTTCAGATGCCACATACATGTAGTATTTTTAGGGTGGATTATTCCCCGTACATCGGGGATACAACAACAACAAAAACAAGAATGCCCGGGGAGGGGGGAATCCCATATGGCAAGGTCGGGGATGCTCGTTGGAAAATTTGAACTAAACCCCTAAAGGAGACCAATCTGGATGGTCTCAAGCTTTATTTGACTCCTAAAAAGATACCACTTAAAACGGAACAGGCTTGATCACCACCCGCTGTTCAGCAAATTAGCCCGCGCTAGTAGACTGGACTTGAGGAGACCGGCGGAGATCGAGCCTAAAAACGGAAATAAGAGCGTTTTTTATTATGACTTTTTTGAGTGCACCAGAAAACATACTTTGGCAGCTAAAGATAATAGTGTTTCGTGATGAATCCCCCCTAAGCGAGACCAGAATCCTCGATTTTATACCCCTAAACGAGAAGATGAGCATTTCCGACCTTTTCATATGGAATGCTCCTCCCCCCCCCCCCCCCCCGTTCTGGGGGGCAACATAGATTAACTTAAGCGAGGAAAGATTCCAACTCTATTGACCGATATGAAACTGTTATCTTCATTATACTTGCGACCATGGACAACACTATCATAACACATGACCCTAGTATTTTATACTTCCACGGTTCATTAAAACTTGATAAGATACTCGGGGTAGCATTGATCGTCAGAAAATACAACAAAGATCGTTGGATTTCCAGTGTCATCTACAACAGAATCAAACAAAATTTCTGGCTGCGATGAATTCTTCGAAGGAGGCGCACTCATAGTTTGAGCTCCTTTACAATACTGTCCCACTAGGACCCTTGAGAGGTACATGCATCGGTTACCAACGCAAGACCCGCTCTTGGCGTAAGGCAATGACCCAGACGCATCTCTAGCAAAATAAATTCCTTTTCCCAAGGCAGTTCCTGTAAACTCAAGTACACGGAGCACGATTAGATCCTCAAAGAAAAAACCGCTACCTTGTATAAAACGAATTTCAAACTGGTTGACAACAGTTTCCAGCTCTTTACGTCACTTTTGCTTAAACAGATCACTGCTGCTACTTTTTGTCAAATGATGCTATATCAGTGGCATCAAAAAAACCCACTGGCTGGTGAACAATTGTGAGCTCCCTTTGTATCACAGCACCAGTGTAACCTGTTAAAACACCCTTAACTTTAAACTTCAAAGATAAACCCAACAATCTCTCATACATCTGAGGACCAAAGGGAAATTAAGCTTATTGTTGTATTTCGGTGACCGCCAGCAGTTAGCATGATAAAATACACTGAACTCTTTCCAAAGTTTATCAACATTCTGTGGAGGGGTTTCAAAACTCCCTTGCCTTTTCGAAAATATGAGAGGGCTCAGTCTTAATCCCCCTCAGTTAGGGCTCAGTCAGAACCCCCCCCCCCCCCCCGGCCCCCTCACAAAATTCTAATAAAGGGGATGGTAAAAACGCGGGTCACTGAGCTCTTTTTTGAGTTACCAGCACTTAGAGCAAAACGTAAGGGTATCAGTTTTAACTGGTTGTACTGTTGTTGTGGTAACCTATTATGCCATGAAGATGACCACAAAATGTTCGCTTATTTGTGGGATACCAATATTGTGACATCACCTAGTATTGATCCGTTAAAAATGATTTCCACTCCGTACTGCACACCCTCGAGTGTTTGTTTACATTTTTTGTTTTGATGCATGGTGTGACGTCACAAAATGTAACATTTCGCAACTAGTTACATGACGTAAATTCAAAGTTTCATGTCAACCGCCTTTAGGCTTCGTTCTTTCTGATACCACTAGATGAAACAACTTCGTAGCTGTAAAAATTAAAGAAACCGTTGAGAAAAGAATTTAAAATGCTTCGAAGATAACGTATGTGGTTCGTAACGAATAACATCGATTCGCATTCCATCCAGTGAGACTCACAAACACTGGGGTGATTAGACTGCGCAGTACGGACTAGAAATCATCTTTAAAGTAAGGCTGCTGGAAGGTGTTGAAAACTGTTGCCAGCCACCTAAAACTTTATTATTTCTGAAATTAAAGTAGTACATCTACACGACTTCACACGGTCTCGTCACATTTGTTCTTACCCAAACAAAAATATTCGAAAGATCAAACACAACATAACCTTGTAGATTGCCGGACCACGTACCAAACGATTGTGCAAAATGCTGGGAGCCTCACTCGACCTTTTCGTGCCACAAGGACTGATCTTACTCGATTTCCAGTCTCGACAAACGTTTGCAAACAGTCTACATTTGTCTTCTGTTTCTTCCGTATTTGAATCATCTTAGAGACAAGCGTAGCTGATGCAAAGTGTACAATTTTGTTCCAACCCTCCACAGGCGTTATGTGCAGGTCACGCAACGCTTTAGTGTGGAGAAGCGTTGCGTGACAAAACAGATAATGGCTGCGAAGCACAACACGTGGGCAATTGCTTGTTATCAGATAGTAGGCCTTTCCACAAATACCACGTAAAAATTGCCCAAATATCTTTCCGGAATTTCTCAAAAAATCATCTAAATATCACATTTTTTTTCTTCCAAATATCTCGAAAAACCCTCTAAATAACTCGTCTTTTTCACGTAAAAATACACTAATTTTGAATCACTTGAGCCGAAATTTTCAATACGTTCTTGCAGTAGTAAGAGTCGAGGACGACGATTCAGGCACTTGCATGTTACCAGCATCCACCATTTTGGAAAACTGCTGCTTTAGCGCTTTTAATGATATTATGGAATACATTTTTTGAGTGGAAAATCACTGAAATAGGTTGTTTCTGGAATAGAACTGAGTATTGTTTCAAGAAAACAACAAAGAAAACACAGGGCTAGGCCAAAAATAGCTATGAATATTTCTTAATGTCTTTAAATTTTTCTAAATAAACTAATATTTTCTAAATATCTCGGAAACTTCTAAATATCCCTAAAAATATCGCTGTTCTCACCATTTGCAGATCCTGCGAAGTTACTTTTGAATCCTTGAGTATTAATCTTCATCACCCTGTCGGGATTTGTCCCATGGAATAGCTGCCTCTCACTGTTTCCTCCATTGTCTTTATCCATTTTCTCTTTTCTAAGTTGATAAGCCTGGTAAGGATGAGGATTCTGTATGCGCTCGATACTCACAATGGCCACCGAGCCAGCAGTCTGCTGGAATTTTAACAAGACGTCCTGGTACTCACGTGACGCAGCAGATAGTTGAACGGTATTTTGACAGGAAGGCACTGGGTCCCAGTTACTCGGAAGGGACATCGCTTAAATAAACATGAGTAGGTGACTAAATACAGAATTGATGACGCGTTATATTACAACAAAGCTTATAAATGTAAGAATGGTTAGTAAATCTCCGACCGGGGGTACTCTGTAAATCTTTGGGTAGGGCTGTGCCGCTGAGACAATGAAACCCTTACCCTATACTAGATCATAATCAGCTTGATTTTGCAACTCCATTCTAGACTAGACACCAAGAACCACTACCCTGCCCCAGACTTAAGCTATTTCCCATGAAGAAACTTTATCTCTACCGTAGTCCAACATGAACTTACTAAACCAATATCTTACAAAGTCATAGTAATCGTTATACAACCCCGGGTATAAAATCCTGTTCTACAGTAAATTATTTGTACACTAGCCACTTTTCCGGTAACTTATACCCTATTCTAGACCGAAACTGACTGATTTCTGTGCTCTATCCCAGACTTAACTGCCTCAAAACCATACCCTTCACAGCGGCACACACCCAAAAAGCTTATATATGGAAGTAACCCCCAGGAGTAAATCGTAAAATGGTGTTTAAAATGTATTTTCCACCGGCCCCAACGCAGAGTTCTGGGTTTATGAGATCAGCAAATGTGGCGTCGAAAATGTACTTTTAAATTGCATATTGTACATTCAATGGCAAATAAAACGAGACGAGTAAATTCGTGTAATCTAGCTCTATAGCATGAATGCGCATTCATGACTCGATAAACGCTCGCCGTGCCCCCCCAAACTCGCACGCGCATCCAAAACCCCACTGCCACGCCTTAAGCTGTTCAACATAGGGAAAGGATTGTTGAGCTCCGATAAAACTGTAGAACCTTCTACTGTGCTTTATTTTCACTGTTTTTGTTAAATAGAAACATCTACACCGATGAGTTCGGAAGGCTTCCTGGTTACCTTATCGGTGTTAACATCTGCTTGCATCAGTTGAAAGACCGCCGCCTTCTCCTTCCCGAAAAGACAGGCAAACCAACCGATTGCTTATATGACACGTCAAAGTCTATAATTAATCCGATATATAAAATTGTCCGCGCGTTAAACACACAGGTAAGAATAGGGAGTATATACCTTTTGTTTCTGCTTCCATTTCGCTTTCAGAGCCATAAACTTTAAGCTAAACAAAACATCCTCCCATAAGCACATTTTTTGTTCAACAGAAGATGACAACCCGTTGTTTGATCTAAAGAAATTAAATGTATTGAAATTGCACTGTTAACTTTACAATCGGAGAAACAGAGAAAACGAATTGAAGACTGAAAATCACTCGCCATGTTACCCCGCGCAATATAAACGCCAAACAAAATTGCAAGAAAGTTATTTCAACAACGCGAAAATCATTACTGTTTAAGAAGTAGCGTCTTACATCAAGTCCCCGAGTGTTTTCTTTTGAAAATCGGCCACATCTAAATGTACAGTGAGCCGAGTCAAGGAAAGCCCTACGTGACTGACCTACTTTCAAAATGAAAATGGACCCCGTGACCGTATGTGCACAGCTTCTTCATTGGTGTTTGCTGTTAAATCTTCAAACTATTAATGTACATCATGTATATTTATTTACATAACAAAAGATTACAATTTCCAATCAATACCATGTTTTGAAACGCATCCATTTCATCCAATTTAGAGCAGGAATCGATACGGTTTAGTTCAGTACTTTACAACTGGATAATTTATTCGCACTGACCAACTGCTGCAACTGCTAAGGTAACACTGATTTTAATATTGATTTAATTGACTTAAACAAAACGGTTTGGAGAGTATGTGAAGAAGGGAGAACTAACCGGATTGCAGTTAATTAAGGCGACTGTAATTTGTCCCCATGCATTCATGTTCGCTCGATTGAACATTCGGTCATTCTTTCCAAGAATTATAAGCTATAATGACTCCCGCCTTGATTCCGAGAAATGGCATCCGAGTGAAGATTGTGCTACTTTTATCACCTCATGAGACGCAACATTCCAAATATAGAAATAGAGAAAAACCTCTGACAGATATTGGCACAGTAAACACGATTTTTGATTAGTTAAGACGTCATTGCCCAAAGTGATAATGACTTGCTTACCTTTTCATTCACTTCAGAGGTATTTTCAATCTTCCTGGCTTCAATTCAAACAGTTCGTCCTCGCCGACTGAAAGAATTCAGCAAGCACTAATTTACTATTCGAAGTGACCAAGAAAGTTCGATTGAGCGATGTAAACAGTTATAAGCTTAACTTTAAACTGCGAATGAAATTTTTCCTTTCGATTTCTTCTGGGAAGTTGCTTCAACGCTTCCGCCCTGATTACAAGAAATCGGAATTCTAAGCGAAGCTTTTATTATATAGTAACGCAAAAAATGTATAACGCAACAGGAAACTCCTCTCCTGGGAGGGGAGAGGTACTCCTTTACTTGGGCTGTATAGGTATGTGCGGCCCCAAAGGGTATGGTTTTTCAGCCCGTTTTGGTCATATAGGGTATCGATTTTGGCCATTTTGGTCAGAAATGGGTCAGAAATAGGGTATGGTTTTTAGAAGAAGCTACTTTTTCATCATTATCGATAAGACCACCAACAAAAGCCCTTCATACATTATGTTTAGGGCAACTGTGCCAGCCGCAAAGGCCATAAATAGGGTATCGAAAATGTTTGGTCAGGTCATAAATAGGGTAGGGAAAATGGGAGATTTTGGGCATAAATAGGTTAAGGGTTTTTTTTTAGGGGGCCGCACACCTCCACCCAATTTTACTGGGAGTATCCCCCCCCCCCTCCCCCCCCGCGGGGTCCTATCACAGAAGTTGAATTATTGTTAACAAACCGTATGAACAGCAACTGAAATTTGGCGAATGGGAGAAATGTCCCAACCAAACGAGCTGTATACAGCAATTTAAGAGGATACTCAAATTAGGCGGTACAGTGGTGACTCACGATCGAGCCGGATAGGGGGAGGAGGGTTAACGGTTTTGTCGCATGCATGAAAGTATACGCGCTCAGCTGATTCAGAAAACCTAGAGAAAAGGTTCAACAAAAAACTAAATATTTTACGAGGAAGATTTGGTCTTAAACATGTATGATTTCCTAGTAAACAGAATGAATAAACTATTTGTTATTTTTAAATAAAAATGGTACAAATTCTTTAAAAGTTCCTTTTTTTTCTACTCAAAAAACAGAACTTAAAAGTGTATACAAATCAAAATAAATTATGGAGAATAAGTTGCGAGGAGGCCGGAAAGAAACTACAAAGCTTATGTGTGATGCGGCCTTCCAATTAATATGAGCTAAGTGGAGTACAAGCTAAAATAGGTCAGTTACATGGCGTAAGGTCGATACGGTAGTACGAGTTCTAGTTACTAATTACACAGAGCTCTATTATCCTTATAGAGTCCATTTCAAACAACGTGTTTACAAAATGGTCGAACATATGCCAGTTTTCATTTTTCAGTTTTCCTTAAATCAGGGTTATTGCTCTACCCAGATGTAAAAAAGAGAAGTTTGTGTCTGTATATAACAATTTTTATTAAAATCCTCACATAAAAAAAAAACAAAAAACGAAATGAACGCCCGCCATTAGGAAATGTCACTCTGACGGAGGGCAAAACCAAACGCAAGCCAAGTCTGATATTTTCCAAGGCACTATTTCCTTCAGATGCCACATACATGTAGTATTTTTAGGGTGGATTATTCCCCGTACATCGGGGATACAACAACAACAAAAACAAGAATGCCCGGGGAGGGGGGAATCCCATATGGCAAGGTCGGGGATGCTCGTTGGAAAATTTGAACTAAACCCCTAAAGGAGACCAATCTGGATGGTCTCAAGCTTTATTTGACTCCTAAAAAGATACCACTTAAAACGGAACAGGCTTGATCACCACCCGCTGTTCAGCAAATTAGCCCGCGCTAGTAGACTGGACTTGAGGAGACCGGCGGAGATCGAGCCTAAAAACGGAAATAAGAGCGTTTTTTATTATGACTTTTTTGAGTGCACCAGAAAACATACTTTGGCAGCTAAAGATAATAGTGTTTCGTGATGAATCCCCCCTAAGCGAGACCAGAATCCTCGATTTTATACCCCTAAACGAGAAGATGAGCATTTCCGACCTTTTCATATGGAATGCTCCTCCCCCCCCCCCCCCCCCGTTCTGGGGGGCAACATAGATTAACTTAAGCGAGGAAAGATTCCAACTCTATTGACCGATATGAAACTGTTATCTTCATTATACTTGCGACCATGGACAACACTATCATAACACATGACCCTAGTATTTTATACTTCCACGGTTCATTAAAACTTGATAAGATACTCGGGGTAGCATTGATCGTCAGAAAATACAACAAAGGTAATGGGATTTCCAGTGTCATTTACCACAGAATCAAACAAATTTCCTGGCTGCGATGAATTCTTTGAAGGAGGCGCACTCATAGTTTGAGCTCCTTTACAATACTGTCCCACTAAGACCCTTGAGAGGTACATGCATCGGTTACCAACGCAAGCCCCGCTCTGGGCGTAAGGCAATGACCCAGACGCATCTCTAGCAAAGTAAATTCCTTTTCCCAAGGCAGTTCCTGTAAACGCAAGTACACGAAGCACGATTAGATCCTCAACGAAAAAACCACTACCTTGTATAAAACGAATTTCAAACTGCTTGACAACGTAATTAATGCTAATTAATTAATTAGTTAACAGTTTCCAGCTCTTTCCGTCACTTTTACTTTAACAGATCACTGCTGCTACTTTTTGTCAAATGATGCTATATCAGTGGTATGAAAAAAACCCACTGGTTGGTGAACAATTGCGAACTCCCTTTGTATCACAGCACCAGTGTAACCGGTGCACCACAGCACCAGTGTAACCTGTTAAAAACACCCTTTAAACTTCAATGATAAACCCAACAATCTCTCATACATTTGGGGGCCATTGGGAAATTAAGTTTATTGTTGTATTTTGGTGACCGCCAGCAGTTAGCATGATAAGATACAACCCTTTCCAAAGTTTATTGACATTCTGTGGAGGGGTTTCAAAACTCCCTTGCCTTTTCGAAAATATGAGAGGACTCAGTCTTAATCCCCCTCAGTTAGGGCTCAGTCAGAACCCCCCCCCCCCGGCCCCCTCACAAAATTTTAATAAAGGGGATGGTAAAAACGCGGGTCACTGAGTTCTTTTTTGAGTTACCAGCACTTAGAGCAAAACGTAAGGGTATCAGTTTTAACTGGTTGTACTGTTGTTGTGGTAACCTATTATGCCATGAAGATGACCACAAACTGTTCACTTATTTGTGTGATACCAATATTGTGACATCACCTAGTATTGATCCGTTAAAGATGATTTCCACTCCGTACTGTACACTCTCGAGTGTTTGTTTACATTTTTTGTCTTGATGCATGGTGTGACGTCACAAAATGTAACATTTCGCAACTAGTTACATGAAGTAAATTCAAAGTTTCATGTCAACCGCCTTTAAGCTTCGTTCTCTCTGATACCACTAGATGAAACAACTTCGTAGCTGTAAAAATTAAAGAAACTGTTGGGAAAAGAATTTAAAATGCTTCGAAGATAACGTATGTGGCTCGTAACGAATAACATCGATTCGCATTCCATCCAGTGAGACTCACAAACACTGGGGTGATTAGACTGCGCAGTACGAACTAGAAATCATCTTTAAAGTAAGGCTGCTGGAAGGTGTTGAAAACTGTTGCCAGCCACCTAAAACTTTATTATTTCTGAAATTAAAGTAGTACATTCACACGACTTCACACGGTCTCGTCACATTTGTTCTTACCCAAACAAAAAAATTCGAAAGATCAAAAACACAACATAACCTTGTAGATTGCGGACCACGTACCAAACGATTGTGCAAAATGCTGGGAGCCTCACTCAACCTTTTCGTGCCACAAGGACTGATCTTACTCGATTTCCAGTCTCGACAAACGTTTGCAAACAGTCTACATTTGTCTTCTGTTTCTTCCGTATTTGAATCATCTTAGAGACAAGCGTAGCTGATGCAAAGTGTACAATTTTGTTCCAACCCTCCACAGGCGTTATGTGCAGGTCACGCAACGCTTTAGTGTGGAGAAGCGTTGCGTGACAAAACAAATAATGGCTGCGAAGCACAACACGTGGGCATTTGTTTGTTATCAGATAGTAGGCCTTTCCACAAATACCACGTAAAAATTGCCCAAATATCTTTCCGGAATTTCTCAAAAAATCATCTAAATATCACATTTTTTTCTTCTAAATATCTCGAAAAACCCTCTAAATAACTCGTCTTTTTCACGTAAAAATACACTAATTTTGAATCACTTGAACCGAAATTTTCAATACGTTCTTGCAGTAGTAAGAGTTGAGGACGACGATTCAGGCACTTGCATGTTACCAGCATCCGCCATTTTGGAAAACTGCTGCTTTAGCGCTTTTAATGATATCATGGAATACATTTTTTGAGTGGAAAATCACTGAAATAGGTTGTTTCTGGAATAGAACTGAGTATTGTTTCAAGAAAACAACAAAGAAAACACAGGGCTAGGCCAAAAATAGCTATGAATATTTCTTAATGTCTTTAAATTTTTCTAAATAAACTAATATTTTCTAAATATCTCGGAAACTTCTAAATATCCCTAAAAATATCGCTGTTCTCACCATTTGCAGATCCTGCGAAGCTACTTTTGAATCCTTGAGTATTAATCTTCATCACCCTGTCGGGATTTGTCCCATGGAATAGCTGCCTCTCGCTGTTTCCTCCATTGTCTTTATCCATTTTCTCTTTTCTAAGTTGATATGCCTGGTAAAGATGAGGATTCTGTATGCGCTCGATACTCACAATGGCCACCGAGCCAGCAGTCTGCTGGAATTTTAACAAGACGTCCTGGTACTCACGTGACGCAGCAGATAGTTGAACGGTATTTTGACAGGAAGGCACCGGGTCCCAGTTACTCGGAAGGGACATCGCTTAAATAAACATGAGTAGGTGACTAAATACAGAATTGATGACGCGTTATATTACAACAAAGCTTGTAAATGTAAGAATGGTTAGTAAATCCCCGACCGGGGTTACTCTGTAAATCTTTGGGTAGGGCTGTGCCGCTGAGACAATGAAACCCTTACCCTATACTAGATCATAATCAGCTTGATTTTGCAACTCCATTCTAGACTAGACACCAAGAACCACTACCCTGCCCCAGACTTAAGCTATTTCCCATGAAGAAACTTTATCTCTACCGTAGTCCAACATGAACTTACTAAACCAATGTCTTACAAAGTCATTGTAATCGTTATACAACCCCGGGTATAAAATCCTGTTCTACAGTAAATTATTTGTACACTAGCCACTTTTCCGGTAACTTATACCCTATTCTAGACCGAAACTGACTGATTTCTGTGCTCTATCCCAGACTTAACTGCCTCAAAACCATACCCTTCACAGCGGCACACACCCAAAAAGCTTATATATGGAAGTAACCCCCAGGAGTAAATCGAAAATGGTGTTTAAAATGTATTTTCCACCGGCCCCAACGCAGAGTTCTGGGTTTATGAGATCAGCAAATGTGGCGTCGAAAATGTACTTTTAAATTGCATATTGTACATTTAATGGCAAATAAAACGAGACGAGTAAATTCGTGTAATCTAGCTCTATAGCATGAATGCGCATTCATGACTCGATAAACGCTCGCCGTGCCCCCCCAAACTCGCACGCGCATCCAAAACCCCACTGCCACGCCCTAAGCTGTTCAACATAGGGAAAGGATTGTTGAGCTCCGATAAAACTGCAGAACCTTCTACTGTGCTTTATTTTCACTGTTTTTGTTAAATAAAAACATCTACACCGATGAGTTCGGAAGGCTTCCTGGTTACCTTATCGGTGTTAACATCTGCTTGCATCAGTTGAAAGACCGCCGCCTTCTTCTTCCCGAAAAGACAGGTAAACCAACCGATTGCTTATATGACACGTCAAAGTCTATAATTAATCCGATATATAAAATTGTCCGCGCGTTAAACACACAGGTAAGAATAGGGGGTATATACCTTTTGTTTCTGCTTCCATTTCGCTTTCAGAGCCATAAACTTTAAGCTAAACAAAACATCCTCCCATAAGCACATTTTTGTTCAACAGAAGATGACAACCCGCTGTTTCATCTAAAGAAATTAAATGTATTGAAATTGCACTGTTAACTTTACAATCGGAGAAACAGAGAAAACGAATTGAAGACTGAAAATCACTCGCCATGTTACCCCGCGCAATATAAACGGCAAACAAAATTACAAGAAAGTTATTTCAACAACGCGAAAATCATTACTGTTTAAGAAGTAGCGTCTTACATCAAGTCCCCGAGTGTTTTCTTTTGAAAATCGGCCACATCTAAATGTACAGTGAGCCGAGTCAAGGAAAGCCCTACGTGACTGACCTACTTTCAAAATGAAAATGGACCCCGTGACCGTACGTGCACAGCTTCTTCATTGGTATTTGCTGTTAAATCTTCAAACTATTAAAGTACATCATGTATATTTATTTACATAACAAAAGATTACAATTTCCAATCAATACCATGTTTTGAAACGCATCCATTTCATCCAATTTAGAGCAGGAATCGATACGGTTTAGTTCAGTACTTTACAACTGGATAATTTATTCGCACTGACCAACTGCTGCAACTGCTAAGGTAACACTGATTTTAATATTGATTTAATTGACTTACCTCCACCTCTATACAGAAACAAAACGGTTTGGACAGTATGTGAAGAAGGGAGAACTAACCGGATTGCAGTTAATTAAGGCGACTGTAATTTGTCCCCATGCATTCATGTTCGCTCGATTGAACATTTGGTCATTCTTCCCAAGAATTATAAGCTATAATGACTCCCGCCTTGATTCCGAGAAATGGCATCCGAGTGAAGATTGTGCTATTTTTATCACCTCATGAGACGCAACATTCCAAATATAGAAATAGAGAAAAACCTCTGACAGATATTGGCACAGTAAACACGATTTTTGATTAGTTAAGACGTCATTGCCCAAAGTGATAATGACTTGCTTACCTTTTCATTCACTTCAGAGGTATTTTCAATCTTCCTGGCTTCAATTCAAACAGTTCGTCCTCGCCGACTGAAAGAATTCAGCAAGCACTAATTTACTATTCGAAGTGACCAAGAAAGTTCGATTGAGCGATGTAAACAGTTATAAGCTTAACTTTAAACTGCGAATGAAATTTTTCCTTTCGATTTCTTCTGGGAAGTTGCTTCAACGCTTCCGCCCTGATTACAAGAAATCGGAATTCTAAGCGAAGCTTTTATTATATAGTAACGCAAAAAATGTATAACGCAACAGGAAACTCCTCTCCTGGGAGGGGAGAGGTACTCCTTTACTTGGGCTGTATAGGTATGTGCGGCCCCAAAGGGTATGGTTTTTCAGCCCGTTTTGGTCATATAGGGTATCGATTTTGGCCATTTTGGTCAGAAATGGGTCAGAAATAGGGTATGGTTTTTAGAAGAAGCTACTTTTTCATCATTATCGATAAGACCACCAACAAAAGCCCTTCATACATTATGTTTAGGGCAACTGTGCCAGCCGCAAAGGCCATAAATAGGGTATCGAAAATGTTTGGTCAGGTCATAAATAGGGTAGGGAAAATGGGAGATTTTGGGCATAAATAGGTTAAGGGTTTTTTTTTAGGGGGCCGCACACCCCCACCCAATTTTACTGGGAGTATCCCCCCCCCCCCCCCGCGGGGTCCTATCACAGAAGTTGAATTATTGTTAACAAACCGTATGAACAGCAACTGAAATTTGGCGAATGGGAGAAATGTCCCAACCAAACGAGCTGTATACAACAATTTAAGAGGATACTCAAATTAGGCGGTACAGTGGTGACTCACGATCGAGCCGGATAGGGGGAGGAGGGTTAACGGTTTTGTCGCATGCATGAAAGTATACGCGCTCAGCTGATTCAAAAAACCTAGAGAAAAGGTTCAACAGAAAACTAAATATTTTACGAGGAAGATTTGGTCTTAAACATGTATGATTTCCTAGTAAACAGAATGAATAAACTATTTGTTATTTTTAAATAAAAATGGTACAAATTCTTTAAAAGTTCCTTTTTTTTCTACTCAAAAAACAGAACTTAAAAGTGTATACAAATCAAAATAAATTATGGAGAATAAGTTGCGAGGAGGCCGGAAAGAAACTACAAAGCTTATGTGTGATGCGGCCTTCCAATTAATATGAGCTAAGTGGAGTACAAGCTAAAATAGGTCAGTTACATGGCGTAAGGTCGATACGGTAGTACGAGTTCTAGTTACTAATTACACAGAGCTCTATTATCCTTATAGAGTCCATTTCAAACAACGTGTTTACAAAATGGTCGAACATATGCCAGTTTTCATTTTTCAGTTTTCCTTAAATCAGGGTTATTGCTCTACCCAGATGTAAAAAAGAGAAGTTTGTGTCTGTATATAACAATTTTTATTAAAATCCTCACATAAAAAAAAAAAAAAACGAAATGAACGCCCGCCATTAGGAAATGTCACTCTGACGGAGGGCAAAACCAAACGCAAGCCAAGTCTGATATTTTCCAAGGCACTATTTCCTTCAGATGCCACATACATGTAGTATTTTTAGGGTGGATTATTCCCCGTACATCGGGGATACAACAACAACAAAAACAAGAATGCCCGGGGAGGGGGGAATCCCATATGGCAAGGTCGGGGATGCTCGTTGGAAAATTTGAACTAAACCCCTAAAGGAGACCAATCTGGATGGTCTCAAGCTTTATTTGACCCCTAAAAAGATACCACTTAAAACGGAACAGGCTTGATCACCACCCGCTGTTCAGCAAATTAGCCCGCGCTAGTAGACTGGACTTGAGGAGACCGGCGGAGATCGAGCCTAAAAACGGAAATAAGAGCGTTTTTTATTATGACTTTTTTGAGTGCACCAGAAAACATACTTTGGCAGCTAAAGATAATAGTGTTTCGTGATGAATCCCCTAAGCGAGACCAGAATCCTCGATTTTATACCCCTAAACGAGAAGATGAGCATTTCCGACCTTTTCATATGGAATGCTCCCCCCCCCCCGTTCTGGGGGGCAACATATATTAACTTAAGCGAGGAAAGATTCCAACTCTATTGACCGATATGAAACTGTTATCTTCATTATACTTGCGACCATGGACAACACTATCATAACACATGACCCTAGTATTTTATACTTCCACGGTTCATTTAAACTTGATAAGATACTCGGGGTAGCATTGATCGTCAGAAAATACAACAAAGGTAATGGGATTTCCAGTGTCATTTACCACAGAATCAAACAAATTTCCTGGCTGCGATGAATTCTTTGAAGGAGGCGCACTCATAGTTTGAGCTCCTTTACAATACTGTCCCACTAAGACCCTTGAGAGGTACATGCATCGGTTACCAACGCAAGCCCCGCTCTGGGCGTAAGGCAATGACCCAGACGCATCTCTAGCAAAGTAAATTCCTTTTCCCAAGGCAGTTCCTGTAAACGCAAGTACACGAAGCACGATTAGATCCTCAACGAAAAAACCACTACCTTGTATAAAACGAATTTCAAACTGCTTGACAACGTAATTAATGCTAATTAATTAATTAGTTAACAGTTTCCAGCTCTTTCCGTCACTTTTACTTTAACAGATCACTGCTGCTACTTTTTGTCAAATGATGCTATATCAGTGGTATGAAAAAAACCCACTGGTTGGTGAACAATTGCGAACTCCCTTTGTATCACAGCACCAGTGTAACCGGTGCACCACAGCACCAGTGTAACCTGTTAAAAACACCCTTTAAACTTCAATGATAAACCCAACAATCTCTCATACATTTGGGGGCCATTGGGAAATTAAGTTTATTGTTGTATTTTGGTGACCGCCAGCAGTTAGCATGATAAGATACAACCCTTTCCAAAGTTTATTGACATTCTGTGGAGGGGTTTCAAAACTCCCTTGCCTTTTCGAAAATATGAGAGGGCTCAGTCTTAATCCCCCTCAGTTAGGGCTCAGTCAGAACCCCCCCCCCCGGCCCCCTCACAAAATTTTAATAAAGGGGATGGTAAAAACGCGGGTCACTGAGTTCTTTTTTGAGTTACCAGCACTTAGAGCAAAACGTAAGGGTATCAGTTTTAACTGGTTGTACTGTTGTTGTGGTAACCTATTATGCCATGAAGATGACCACAAACTGTTCACTTATTTGTGTGATACCAATATTGTGACATCACCTAGTATTGATCCGTTAAAGATGATTTCCACTCCGTACTGTACACTCTCGAGTGTTTGTTTACATTTTTTGTCTTGATGCATGGTGTGACGTCACAAAATGTAACATTTCGCAACTAGTTACATGAAGTAAATTCAAAGTTTCATGTCAACCGCCTTTAAGCTTCGTTCTCTCTGATACCACTAGATGAAACAACTTCGTAGCTGTAAAAATTAAAGAAACTGTTGGGAAAAGAATTTAAAATGCTTCGAAGATAACGTATGTGGCTCGTAACGAATAACATCGATTCGCATTCCATCCAGTGAGACTCACAAACACTGGGGTGATTAGACTGCGCAGTACGAACTAGAAATCATCTTTAAAGTAAGGCTGCTGGAAGGTGTTGAAAACTGTTGCCAGCCACCTAAAACTTTATTATTTCTGAAATTAAAGTAGTACATTCACACGACTTCACACGGTCTCGTCACATTTGTTCTTACCCAAACAAAAAAATTCGAAAGATCAAAAACACAACATAACCTTGTAGATTGCGGACCACGTACCAAACGATTGTGCAAAATGCTGGGAGCCTCACTCGACCTTTTCGTGCCACAAGGACTGATCTTACTCGATTTCCAGTCTCGACAAACGTTTGCAAACAGTCTACATTTGTCTTCTGTTTCTTCCGTATTTGAATCATCTTAGAGACAAGCGTAGCTGATGCAAAGTGTACAATTTTGTTCCAACCCTCCACAGGCGTTATGTGCAGGTCACGCAACGCTTTAGTGTGGAGAAGCGTTGCGTGACAAAACAAATAATGGCTGCGAAGCACAACACGTGGGCATTTGTTTGTTATCAGATAGTAGGCCTTTCCACAAATACCACGTAAAAATTGCCCAAATATCTTTCCGGAATTTCTCAAAAAATCATCTAAATATCACATGTTTTTCTTCTAAATATCTCGAAAAACCCTCTAAATAACTCGTCTTTTTCACGTAAAAATACACTAATTTTGAATCACTTGAACCGAAATTTTCAATACGTTCTTGCAGTAGTAAGAGTTGAGGACGACGATTCAGGCACTTGCATGTTACCAGCATCCGCCATTTTGGAAAACTGCTGCTTTAGCGCTTTTAATGATATCATGGAATACATTTTTTGAGTGGAAAATCACTGAAATAGGTTGTTTCTGGAATAGAACTGAGTATTGTTTCAAGAAAACAACAAAGAAAACACAGGGCTAGGCCAAAAATAGCTATGAATATTTCTTAATGTCTTTAAATTTTTCTAAATATACTAATATTTTCTAAATATCTCGGAAACTTCTAAATATCCCTAAAAATATCGCTGTTCTCACCATTTGCAGATCCTGCGAAGCTACTTTTGAATCCTTGAGTATTAATCTTCATCACCCTGTCGGGATTTGTCCCATGGAATAGCTGCCTCTCACTGTTTCCTCCATTGTCTTTATCCATTTTCTCTTTTCTAAGTTGATATGCCTGGTAAAGATGAGGATTCTGTATGCGCTCGATACTCACAATGGCCACCGAGCCAGCAGTCTGCTGGAATATTAACAAGACGTCCTGGTACTCACGTGACGCAGCAGATAGTTGAACGGTATTTTGACAGGAAGGCACCGGGTCCCAGTTACTCGGAAGGGACATCGCTTAAATAAACATGAGTAGGTGACTAAATACAGAATTGATGACGCGTTATATTACAACAAAGCTTGTAAATGTAAGAATGGTTAGTAAATCCCCGACCGGGGTTACTCTGTAAATCTTTGGGTAGGGCTGTGCCGCTGAGACAATGAAACCCTTACCCTATACTAGATCATAATCAGCTTGATTTTGCAACTCCATTCTAGACTAGACACCAAGAACCACTACCCTGCCCCAGACTTAAGCTATTTCCCATGAAGAAACTTTATCTCTACCGTAGTCCAACATGAACTTACTAAACCAATGTCTTACAAAGTCATTGTAATCGTTATACAACCCCGAGTAAAAACCCCTGTTTTACAGTAAGTTATTTATGCACTTGCCACTTTTCACTTTTATACCCTATTCTAAACCAAAACTGTGTGATTTCTACACCCTATCCCAGACTGAACTGTCGGAAAACCATACACGCTTCACAGCGGCACATACGCAAAAAGCTTATATATGGAAGTAAACCCCGGAAGTAAATCGTACGGTGGTGTTTAAAGATATTTTCCACCGGCCCCAATTCAGATTTCTGAGTTTACGAGATCAACAAATGTGGTGTCGAAAAGGTACTTTAAAAGCGCATATTATACCGTTTCAGTAATAGCAAATAAAACGAAATCAGTAAATCCGTGTAATCTAACTCTTCAGCATGAATGTGCATTGATGACTCGATAAACGCTCGCCTTGCCCCCCAAACTCGCACTTGCATCCACAACTCCACTGCCACGCCCTAAGCATGAACGTCTGCTCAGCATAGCGACAGGGAATCGGGAAAGGATTGTTGATCTCCGATAAAATTGCAGTCCGCTCTACTTTATTTTCATGCACTGTCTTTGTGAATGCTCTAGAATTAAAAAAAATCTACAACGATCTAAAAAGTTCGGAAGGCTTTCTGCCGACCGAAGCGGTGCTAACATCTGCCTGCGTCGCCGATTGATAGACCGCAGGCTTCCTCTACCTGAGAAGACAGACAAAACAGGCGGACAATCGAGTGCTTATATGGCAAGTCAAAATCAATAACCCGTCCGTTAAACATACAGGGAAATAAAGGGGGTATATACCTTTTGTTTCTGCTTTTATTTCGCTTTCGGAGTATTAACTAATCTAAACAAAAAATCCTTCTATAAGCACATTTTTGTTCAATAGAAGATGACAACCTGCTGTTTCCTCTAAAGAAATAAAGATGGATTCCGCTCGAAGTTCGAGCAATAACTGCAAAAATTAGTTACAAAAAATGTACTCATAGCACGGTAATTTTAGGAATGTGACTCTGCGATCAAATTCTCAAGCATTCTCAAGAAAGTTATGTCAAACATCGTAAGAATACTTAAATTGTGTGCAATTGTGTGCAATTGTGTGCAACTGTGTGCAATTGTGTTTTCAACTGACGCGAAACGTCTGTTTTAATCGAAGTATGGATAACTTCAAGTTTAGGTTTCTCTCACGGGGTCAGCTAGAGAGCAAAAGTCTCGATAAGTTCTTTCTTGGCTGTACTCAAAATACTACCATACCATGAGGTTTTTTGTCGAGTTAATTTTTGCCATTATTATTCTGCGGAAATCATCTTAAAAGCATTAAAATTGCGCTATTAGTATAGCCTTACAACCGGAGAAAGAGAAAACGAAGACTCAAAAGCACAAAACCATGCATGTTGCCCGCGCGATGTAAATAGCAAAAAAATTACAAGAGAATTATTTTAGCAACGCGAAAATCATTACTGTTAAGAAGTAGTTTAGCGTCCTACATCAAGTACACCGAGTGTTTTCTTTTGAAAAATCCACATCTAAATGTACAGTGAACCGAGTCGAGGAAAGCCCTACGTGACTGAACCTACTTTTCAAAATGAAAATGGACCCAGTGACCGTACGTGTACAGCTTCTTCAATGATATTTGGTGTTAAATCTTCAAACTATTAATGTACATCATGTATATTTACGTATACATAACAAACAACTACTAACAATTTCCCATCAGAACCATGTTTTGAAACGCATCTATTTCGGAACTGAGAGCGGACTCGACGACGAGAATCGATACGGTTAAGTTTAATACTTTACTACTGGATAATTTATCATACTGACCAACTGCTAAGGTAACACTGATTTTAATGATTGATTTCATTGACTTACCTCTACCTTTGTCCTGAAACGAAACGGTTTGGAGAGTCTCTGAAGAACGGAGAACTAACCGGATTGCAGTTAATTAAGGCGACTGTAATTTGTCCCCATGCATTCATGTTCGCTCGATTGAACATTCGGTCGTTCTTTCCAAGAATTACAAGCTGTAATGACTTCCGCCATGATTCCGAGAAATGGCATCCGAGTGAGGATTGTGCTATTTTTATTACCTCATGAGACGCAACATTCCAAATATAAAAATAGAGAAAAACCTCTGAAAAATATTGGCACAGTAAACACGATTTTTTATTAGTTAAGACTCTGAAAGAGTGGCCACAAACCGTCTGTGAAAGTCAGTCTTTCATTGACGCTTTGAGAGTGACGATATTAACTTTTCGGTACAGTCGGGCCATTTACAGTTTGAACATCGGTGCTACAATGAAAACTGAGATAAACATTTGGTCGATTAGACGTCAGTGACTATCTTTGCTGACCTCATTGTTTAAATGTTTCTCATTAACATACCACTTTGCATAGAGAAGGCATCAAATTGACTCCAAACATTTAAGAGGTGCCCTCTGTAATTTTCAACCATGGCCATTTGGACCAGAAAAAATCAAATTCCTCAAACTTTCTCAGATGAATGGTCTAGATAAGTGATTCACAAAAATATTACTTTTAGTTCAATTCGATTCGTATTTTAGCGCTGGGGCCACCATCTTGGTTTTGCCCCTCTGAGAGGGCTTTCAGCGGCCATTTTAGGGCACATTTTTAATAATTTGCCATACAAAGAAAACGATCTAACTCCGGGTAAAAACCCTTTATTCGAGACAAGCAAATGTTTCTTGTTACATTGAGAGGCTGTTTTGGCAATTTGATCATCACCTGATTTTTCTACAGAATTTTAAATTTCTTCCCTTTCGGACTACTCATGAAGCGCCATAAAAAAGGCGAAGTTTAAAGGAAAATATCGCCAAAAGTACATCACTTGAGATCCCAAAACTACCCTCCACTTAAAGAGCAATGTCTCACCTGTAAAAACATGCAATAAAATTTTGGGGCAGTTAAAACTGTAAAATGTTAGAAGAAGAAGTTTAAGCTGTGTTTTTGTCAACAAAGACCGCCGTCCTAATTAGCATAATAACGTGAAAATAACGATGCACAGTATCCTGAAAACCCCTAATAGGGCCTCACTGATGAACTGATAAAGCTGATCAAGATACACAGATCATAATCTTTTGACTTGATACTGTCTATCGTTTTCTTTTTTCTCTTCTTTTTTTTGTTTTTTTTAATGCACGACCCCCCCCCCCCCCCCCACCCTACCCTGCAAAAGTAACCTAGAAAATACCTGCAAGCAGAAGCTCACGTTCAAATCATTCTGGGAAGGCCAGTTACTATTTTAGCCACAGAAATGCGTAAAATGGCTTTAATGTTGGTTACGTTTTCACTTCCTACCCATCCTACCCCTACCCGTTGGAATGCGCATTTGTCAAATGTAACGCAATCTGTGGAATAATGGCGGGTGCATAACAGATCAAAACAGAACTGAGCTAAAACGAGTTCTTGATGAGAATCCTTGATTAAAAGGAAGATTTTAAAGGCTGCTAACAGACTTCTGGGTCAGTTAGGATCTCAGCAAATTGTTAAACTTCTTGTAAACGGCGGCTTATGGGGCGAAAGACAAATAATGTTGATAGATGTTATGAAGCGGGCTTCGGAGAGTTGAAATCTGCTTAACCGTGGCGATGTCTGAGAGTTATTTCGTACACTAATCACCGAAAATGTGGCTGAAACATACTGGAAATATAAAATGAGGCATCGTGGAACATCCAGTTGTCGACATGTCGCGAGATAAGTGGAATATATCATTTTTTTTCTCAGTGCATCGTTATTTTCACGTTACTAGGGAGCTTACGAATCGACGACTTTCGGACGACGGCGCCGTTGGGTCACCTTATAGTCTCGCGTCGTCGTCCTGTAGAAATTTGAATTTACGATTCGCAGTAAAGACGACGACGTTTATGCGCGACCGGCAATTTTTTTTTGTCTCAGGAGCTCGAGAAAAAAAATACTCAAGACAGACCAACAAAATGTGCTAGCATGGCAGAAAAGAAAGCGCAGCTGTACGTCGAGAAAAATTTGGGTTCTAAAAGATTAGGCTGGCTATAAGACCACTCAAAACAACAGAGGAAAAAATCGCCTAGCTCTCTAGTTGAGCTATCTAGTCCTTGTTTCTAACTGTCGACACGAATGCTAAAACCTTTTAGTCCTTTCAAATTCATTGCACACCAAAAAATGTCTTATATTTCAGTGAAGCGTGATTAAAATGAAGGATTTTTCATACAGCAATTTGCTTTTCATTCACACCGTGTCGTGCTTTGACCGCTTTCAGTGTTGGTTGAACTCATAGCGTTCGCCATGGCACTGTAGAAGGTCGTTTCTTGAACGAAAACAGGCAAATAAAATTAAAATCAAACATCAAGGACATGCCCCTAATGTGCTACTTAAATTATCTGGCAAAAATACCCGAAGTATCGAGGGAAAACTTTGAAAACTAACCTCACGTCCTCCTGTTTCCAAGACGCCGGCAAATCGCTCTCACCAACGTCGTCGACTTTGGCGCGAAGCTGGGAAGTGCCCAGAAACGCATGCGCAGTGAGTGTGTCACGCAATCTAACGGCGGCGTCGTGCAAAAGTCGTCGATTCGTAAGCTCCCTACTATGCTAATTAGGACGGCGGTCTTTGTTGACAAAAACACAGCTTAAACTTCTTCTTCTAACATTTTACAGTTTTAACTGCCCCAAAATTTTATTGCATGTTTTTACAGGTGAGACATTGCTCTTTAAGTGGAGGGTAGGTTTGGAATCTCAAGTGATGTACTTTTGGCGATATTTTCCTTTAAGCTTCGCCTTTTTTATGGCGCTTCATGAGTAGTCCGAAAGGGAAGAAATTTAAAATTCTGTAGAAAAATCAGGTGATGATCAAATTGCCAAAACAGCCTCTCAATGTAACAAGAAACATTTGCTTGTCTCGAATAAAGGGTTTTTACCCGGAGTTAGATCGTTTTCTTTGTATGGCAAATTATTAAAAATGTGCCCTAAAATGGCCGCTGAAAGCCCTCTCAGAGGGGCAAAACCAAGATGGTGGCCCCAGCGCTAAAATACGAATCGAATTGAACTGAAAGTTATATTTTTGTGAATCACTTATCTAGACCATTCATCTGAGAAAGTTTGAGGAATTTGATTTTTTCTGGTCCAAATGGCCATAGTTGAAAATTACAGAGGGCACCTCTTAAAGAGTTGGTGAAATATAGTAATTGATGAAATTTTTGGTTCTTTGGGTGTAATGTTCGTTGAAAAATTTCTGGGTGGCAAAAGCGCCCATGAGCTCATACATACATTCTTTGTAAAATTTTGAGTTTTAAACCCACGCCGCACAAAAAGTATTCAATACATCGGGATCAAATTCCTTGGGACAAATTATCGTGTTGTGCCCTTTCAATATTCAAAACTAATGTTTTCGTAGTTCCATCAGAAACTGTATCACTTATGCTAATGAGGCAAATATTGTAAAGAAAGATTCTCCTATATCTTAGCGTTAGTTTGAAAGAGAGGAGGTCGAGACCGCCGGCTGCCAAGATGCTTGCCTTGTTCTGTTTTCCCTCTCCTCCGCTAGGGATCCAGAGGTGATCTCGCAAATGACATAATATAACGCCCCACAAGGCTCGTCAAGTAACATTTCGTTTTAATAACGTTCACTTGTAGAAACGCACATTCTAAACTGCATTTGTTTGGAGGAGAAGGATCAATGCTTTGTGGATACAATAATAACAGCAACAAACGGATACAAATTAAAAATATTTACCTTAAAAACTTAAAACCTGTAACAAGGAAATAATTCTCTTTGGATTAAAACATGCACATTATATACTTGATACAATGAGCATCGTTTACCTTGGTTATTACTGTACAATTAATAATAACAATTATATAAAGCATTAAACGTTCACATTACAAACCTATATTAAAACTTGATCAGATATTCAGGGTAACACTGATTGTCAAAAAACACAACAAAGATTGATGGATTTCCAGCGTCATTTACCACAGAATCAAACAAAATTTCTGGCCGTGAAGGGTCTTTTGCAGGAGGCACAATCATGTTTTCATTTCCTTTGCAATACTCCCCTACCAGGACCCTGGAAAGGTACATACATCGGCTGCCAACACTAGCCCCACTTCTAGAGGCGTAAAGATAAGAGTATGTTGCATCTCTTGCAAAGTAAACTCCTTTACCGAAAGCGGCTCCTACTGGAAAATCAAATACAGAATGTTAGTAAGATTCAAACTCTTTGATAAGCAGAAAATAAACCAAAAATCAAGAGAGATTAAAAAAAAAGTAAAACCTTGATCAAGAGATACACACGCAAAATTGTGAGGACCCTCCCCTTCCCTCTGAGGATCTCCCCCTCCCCAGTGGGAACCTTCCAACAAGACACTACTAATAAGAAGTACCGATATTCGTGATTATTATTCCCAGTTATTTGGATATCGTTAGGTGGAGCGGAAAGAACTCGCCGCAAATCAGGAATTATTCTGGACATGTATTCTTATTTAGTGTAAATCTACTAGCGTTCTGTCATGAATGTCGTTCTCTGATTGGCTACACTACTCACTATCTATTCTGTTGCAGATAATGGATAGCGCAGCAGTGTGCGCTTGTTAACGAACTGGCGGCCGCTTCTTGTCTATGAAGTATGAAGAGGATTTAGATAATTTGAATGACTAGTAGATTTATTAGATTATTCGCTCTCGATTTCTATGCGTGATACTTGACTCGAGCTGCGCCTTCGTCAACATTCACGCGATAGAAATCTCGAGCTCACAATCTAATTGTTAACTATGGTAATATCTTGTTTGATACAATCTTCACTTTAATGTATTGCTGAGTACTTTGTTTGGCGGTGCTAGTTTTTTCAATTTCTCAAAAAGAATCTTCGCCGGAATGTCCCCGCTATGCAGATTACCATATACTCCTCAATGTCATTAATAATTCGTCGAAAATACTCCGCTGCGAGTCGTATTTTCTCAACTCTCTTCTCGGTGTTTGGAAATGTGGTCAAACACTGTCTTTGGTGTTTGATATATGTACATGATCAACGACACTCGTTATTGAGGAATTTTCCAGGGGTTATAAATGCCGTATTCTCGCCCCTTATAGTGTATAACTGCCCTTATAATCCATCAAATATTTTCGCTCTCACATGATTGGTCTAAACGCGTCACGCTACTGAATATTCCCCAACTAAAACTGGGGAATATCCGAGTGATATTTGCCAATTTTCAAAACTACGCGTGTTGCGAAAAATATTTGAAAGATAATAAACACAATCCTCAAAGCTCACAGTTAACTGTTCGCTTCTCGGAACAGATAATGCCCGTGGACAAATATCCGTGCATATTTTCGCGCCAAATGGAGGGTATTGTTTATTACCATTTAGCCCAGAGAAGCTCCTGTTGAATCCTTGAGTGTTGATGTTCGTCACGCTCTCGGGATTTGTCCCATGGAACAGCTGCCTCTCATTGTTCCCTCCATTGTCCTTATCCATTTTAGACTTTCTAAGTTGATAAGCCTGGTAAAGATGAGGATTCTGTATGCGCTCGATACTCGCAATGGTCGCCGACCATCCATTCCGATGAATTTTTAAGGTGACTTGCTGGTACTCTCGTGACAAGGGAGATAGTTGAACGGTGTGAACAGTCACGTCATTTCCAGCTTGGTTGCGAGGCATTGGGTCCCAGTTTGTTGGAAGTGATGCAGCTAAAATACGAAAACATAAAACAGAGGTTCGGTACGGGTTTATTTCGTCTTGCAGTGATACCACTGACATAAGAGATGAAATCAACCAATCTACATTGGATAGTAAAGTGCTTTGTAACCCTATCATAACTAAGAGACGAGTGTTTTGCTGATTAAGCTATACGTTCTGTTTACGTGAAGGACCCACTGCAGCCCAATCTTACTGATGCAGTTATTTTGATTACTTTACGGACTTACTTGGCAGTTTTGCGGGCTCACTGGCCCTGTTCTGTTCTGTTCTTTTGTTAAGGAGGCACCAGATCTTACCGACCATTTCTGCCACACCACTGTGTTCACCATGGACAAGAATTCGATTCACGGGTTGGTTAATTTCCAATTTGACGTCATGATTCTGAGCCCGTTTCTGGAGACCAGCGACCTCTTTCTTGGAGAGCTGGCCTATAGCTCGTTGTTCAACCTTTTGGGTTGTAAATGCCTCCGTGAGCCCTCGATTCAGTGTATCAGTAGCTCTCTTGACAGCTGCTTTGCTGGGGCCGCTGACATAAAAGATCACTCTGTTTTTGTTCCTTGGATCCTGCACGCCATCTTGGGTCATGCGTGGCTTCTTTCTCGGCGGTTCTTCTGTTTTCACGGGACATGGACTTATGGAAACTTGCTGTTGATTTTCTTGCTGTTGCATGAGTTTCTGTTCTTTTTGAAAAGCCTCCATGAACTTAGCTTGGTATAAGACTATTCTAACTTGACGCAAGTTTACGCAGCTTTTTAAATTGTTCCTCAAAGCTTGGAATGTTGCTTGGGCCGAGTCCACTTCCGAAAGTCCACCAGCCCCAGTCCCAACCGCCGGAAGTGAGATCGTCTTCAGACCATTCGCCTCTGCTAGCTGAAGACATTTTTCCACGCAAAGCTGGAGATGTTGCTTTGTCGAGGAACCTACAACCATATGAATTATGCTCGGCGTTGCCAGGTTCCCGCCAGTTGTCATCACAGCTGATCCAGGTGGCTGCTGGCCCAGTCTTTTGCACTCGTCCTCCACTTGAGCACCGCTGGCCTTGGCTATTGCTTTGCCTAACTCTCCCGCTCCATATATATTCATGTCTGTGCCAATAATATTAACGATGTCGTCTGTTGTCTCCTGAGACAAATCACCTTGGACGACCTCCACAACTTGACGATTTTCCGCTTGCAAATTGTCACTTTCCTTTTTAAAGGCATCAATAACTGCTTGATCTCCGTGAAACAAAACAAAACGAATGTCCTTCACCAAGGAATGTGGATTCCTTTGGCAAAACTTCAATGCCTCGGTCAACATGATCCACGACGACTCTTGTGGAGGAAAGGCTAACTTTCCGCTTCCAATCACAGGAAAGGCGACGGAACTTCCTCCAAGCTCAGTAACCTTGGCAAGAGACTTTCGGACAATGGACCTCAGAGTCTGGAACGAGCAAATGACGTACAATGAAACTATATCATATAACAGAAACATGCCACTTGAAATTAGCAAATACTGTGCAGTGCTATGAAATCTGATTTGGTTTGTTATTTGGGAAATGGTGTTTTTGGAATTTGAAAAAATTAATAATAACGCTGATTATCTGGTATTTACCTGACCCAAATTCGCAATTAGCCAATCAGAAGCCGTGTCTACTGTCCTGATGTCCTGTGATAACAAGTCACTGACCTTATATGGCTACGATATCATGGTCACTCGGAGGAATTTGAGTACGGTAAATAACTAATCGTACTTTTTTGGTAAGCTTCGACGGCATATCAGGCTCGTTTGGTCTCGCCATGGGTATGTTGGCTCCCATACCAAACATGTCAAACATGGCTCGACCATACCAGCCTGATATGCCGACGAAGCGTACCAAAAAAATTACGATTAGATATAATTAGCAGTAATATCGGTTTTTTTTATTTTCCTTAATCGTTTAGTAGAAATACCTTATGAATATCGCAGGAATAAACGTACAGGTCACACACGAGAAACAGAATACTATCAACGAAAGTCAGTTTACACCAAGGCCCTCGAATTATACTCCCGGGAGGGTTACACAGGGCGATGAAGCGATCAGGAAAAGCACCATGGTCTTGCATTTTATTTATCTTCCTTAACCTATTCTTGGGCCCGTCCACACTAGTCCGCCACGAAAACGGAGCTTTCCGAAAACGCTCTAAAAACCGGAGGAATTTGAAAACGCTTGCTTTGCGTTTCAGTGCGGACGGAAAACACTTTTAGCGGAGCTTTCCGAAAAGGATGAGGTCTTAACAATCATGTGATTTCACCGCGCGAGTTTTCCTCAAACACAAATCCAAAATGACCTGTGACTGTAAAATCTCTCCGGCGTAGTGTGGACGGTAAACATTTGATGCGTTTTCAGAGTGAAAACGCCGTTTTCAAATTTCCTCAGCTTAGTGTATACATGGCCTTGATCTTCAATGTCACTTACCGCTTCCCCATGGCCTCCATCCCATTTAGAACAGCACGTGTGAATCACGTGACTGCAAGCCAACAGGTACCCTGGGGTTATCGTTATTTCTCCTGGTTGCGGAGCTTGATAGATTTTGGAAATGTTGGGTCCGGCGGCAGAGAAAATAGCTTCTGAACAAACACCTTGAGGACTAACAAGCGTGTGCGCCTGGAATGGAATGATATGTAGCAATTAGGTTCAGGTTACTAAAACATTCAAGTAGAAAGGAACGCAGGTTTAAGAATTATATATTTTTTAGATCTTTTAGGGTAACCAACGTAAAAAGGTAAAATCTGCATTCGAGCCAAGTGACCCACCAGACTCAGTGGCGTTAATATCCTGTTTCTGTATAGCATAAAGCGTCTAGGAGTATTTCTATTCCCCCCTGGATCGGATACTAGTCCATCACGGGGTTAGCCCCAGCAGTACATTCGCCAGTACCTTTTTATACACCCCCTGGGTGGAGAGAGACACTGTGAGAGTTAAGCGTCTTGCCAAGAACACAACACAGCGTCCCCTGCCAGGGCTCGAACCCGGACCGCTCGATCCGGCGTCGAGCGTACTAACCATGGGGCCACCGCCTCTCCCAAATTAGGGGAACCATGTAAACATCGAAATTATGCTATTTAGTATTAATGCGGTCAATGTTCTTGGCTGAGAAACCGCGCTGTCTCAGTGCCTCTCTTCACTCAAAAATTCTAATTGGGCAGTAACTTCGAGCTGGCTGGCTAACTGGTAAACAGACAGCACCTGTAGTAGCCAAACAGATTTAGTGTTCACCAGACGTCAACCACTGGGTTAGAGCCGGAAAACGGGACGGATAAATTAAAACTGATCCCAGGTTTCTCAGTAGCTGTGTATGCAATGAAGTAAAAGTGTACATGTAGGTATCAAACATTAGCACGAATCATAGCAAAAAGCATCAACAGCAAACCTGTTCTGTTGCAATGTCTCCAATCTTCCATGAGATCTTGTGCCCTTGAGGGGTAACGAAGACAACTGATGAATTAACTGACGGTTCCGCGTTGCCGATAGCACCAGGCGAAACATTTGCACTGCAGCTTGTAGACGGCGAGCCTGCACCTACTGCCGCTGACCCATTTGGATTGGAGCTATTTGGCTTGTGAAGGAATTTCATTTCAACACCCACGTGACATTTCTCTTCAGTTTTAACCATTCTCAGCAGGCTATCTAATCTGCCTTTGGCGCAGAAGGTCTTGATACCAGGTTGCACGATTTCAAAACTGTCACATACAACTTTGTCAATGAGTTCGTTGACCATTTGTACAGCCCAGTTAATACCATCACTTCTAGCCGTGACCAAAATCTTGTCGTGAGCATCAATATCGATTTCAGCATTATACACGCTGAGCTTCCTTTCTATGGCCTTAACTTGTGGCATGCGATACTGCAATATGAACTGCAGGGCATCGATGGAGCAAGGAACTTGCACTGTTTGGTAGTCCATATTGATCTCAGACCCTACAACCAACATGTTTCACGAGTTTTAACTGTCGTACTGAAGGAAAGATAGTACCAAAATATTTAAGAAATGTAAACACCTTAGATGTGTTTCTATCGAGTTTTAGCAGCTACTCAGCTGTGTTCTATTGGGAAATCTGCGAGTCTGATTGGTTCTCTGATCGTTTTTTTATTCGCTGACAGACAACGACTGCGTGAACGCTGCGCTTGAAACTGAAAATTATTCTAAATTTTAGACTTAAAAATACACAAAACTCTTAAACTGTTGGTTATGAGGTGTAATTTGAGAGTGTCTACTAACACAATTTGACTACATGTACTCGCTCTCCTTTTTCTATGAGCGATAGTCAACGAGGCGCACAAGTAGCCGAGTTGACTATTCCCTCCTAGAAAATTCGGACTCGTAGTCTAATTATTAAACAGAAACACGAGGAGAATTTGGCTCCTCTACTCCCCGTGGTTAAAAGAAAATTTTACACGTACTAATACTTGAGATAATTATATTTTGTCTTCGTTTTCTCTTATAACAAGAACCAGCGTGCGCCATGTTTTTATATACCGTTTTTTTTTTTGGTTTTTTTTTTTCATTTTTAGATCTTTTTAAATGACAAAAATTAACCACAGCATCAGAAAAAAAAAAACCAGATAAAAATCCCGTTACGTGGTTTCTCGTTACGCCGTTACCTGTTACTCTGTTACGCGTTTACTAACAACCACAAAAGGCTACTCGGAAATGGCCTATTGCGTGACGCAAATTGTAATTGATTTCCCTCTTCTGTTTTGTTTTGTAATTGAGCGGGAATTGTCTTTTCAACAACTGATTGGCAAATTTTACTAACAAGAACAATGCTTGTAAACATATGCCTTTATCTACTATAAAAGGGACGTGTATGTCTATCCACGTAAATTTATAATCCCAGTATAATTCACACTACCCTGGGTACCAGAGGTTTTTTCTTGCGTGCGGCGGACGGAAATACTTCGCTTCGCTTATCGGCGGCCGAGACATGACCGACACCGTAAACTGTGGAACGCCAGAACTGTCTTATGATACTTTTTTTTATTATATTGGGTGGTTATGTCATTATATTTAGTACTTATGTTATTATATTCGGTGATTAACTCATTATACTCGGTGCTTATTCCATTATACTCGGTGCTGACGTCTTTATATGCGGTGCTGTCTTCATTATATTCGGTGCTTATTCCATTATATTCGGTGCTTCCCTCGTTATATTCGGTGCTCTCTTCGTTATATTAGGTGCTTTTTACATTATATTCGGTGCTTTCTTCGTTATATTCGGTTCTAACTTTGTTTGGTGTTTTCTTCATTATTACGGGTGCTAACACTATTATATTCGGTGCTCTCTTCCTTATATTCGGTGCAAAGGCCATTATATTCGATACTTCCTTGTTCGGTGATTACTTCATTATATTCGGTGCTTACTTCATTATATTCGGTGCTTTCTTCGATATGATCGTCACCAGTCTTCGCAAGGGGCCGTACAATTTGGAGGTAGTCTAGGGAAAGCCGGGAAAAACGGGTGTCACGAAAACTCAGACCCCGAAACCTCAGACCCCGAAAACTCAGACCCCGAAAACTCAGACCCCTCGAAATTAAAAACTCAATTGTTATCACCTGGATTGCTCTATGGCCACAATGGGGCGAGACGTTTATCTTCTCCGGTTTATGTTGTCGCGTCGATCAAACGGTGAAAAACAAATATTTAAGAGTGCCTGCCTGTAAAAATCAGACAAATTCTTAATTTCGCGGCAAGGGTGGAAAATTCGATTTCGCTCATATTCTTGTGGTAGATAGGCTAGGGCATGACAAAAACTACTGGTTAGGTTTTTTGGCAAAATATCCTTTTATTTCAAAGAAATATGCAAATTACCAACTTCCGTTAAAATCGTCATTTGACGCACCATTTTATTAAGCAAGTTTGAGAGCCTTGCATGCAAAACCACATCATTCTTCCGTCTTTAAAACACTCAAATATTTTTGTGTACTGGGTTGGTTTTAGGGAATGTTGCGTTATCTTTTTGGGTGCAAAATAATTAAATTTCGAAGACATGTATTTCATTCACTTAAAAATACTTTGTGAATATAATTGATTTTCACCATGTGCAAAACCTTCAAATGGATTAAGCTTCTGGTGGTTGAATCACAGAAGGATGATCTACAGATTCCTGTAAATATTTCTTTGGGCAAATGATTGTGAGCGACGCGAGAACTTTTCAAAGTATGACAAAAATGCAAATATTTGACCATGCGTCGTCAAATTTCAATTTACGGGTTAGACGTGTATTTTAGCATGCGCCACATGACTTGACCTATAATAAGTTGAAATAGACACAGAGCTGATAATTTCGAAATGTTTTAACCTTGTTTGTTGCAAAAGGCAGGTCCAACTTTGTTTGGTGTTTTCTTCATTATTACGGGTGCTAACACTATTTTAGTATCACCCAACTAGTGGACTAATGCAAATCCTGCATTTTGATTGGCTACGCTACTAGGGGACTATTAGTAATAGTCATCGAGTAGCGTGACGCTTTCTTTCGTTTTATTTTCCACCCTTGCCGCGAAATTAAGAATTTGTCTGATTTTTACAGGCAGGCACTCTTAAGAGCAGCTTCGCCTAAATATCAACTAGACTTGGAAATAGCGAAAAAATCGAATTTCTTCAAACTTGTCCAGAATGAAGCCCTACGGGCACTAGTTACAAAAATATCGTTTTAAGTTCGATAAATCAAAAATTATTTTTTTCCGCAATTTTTTCGTTTCGATGCCCCAAATCGGCCAAAATCCATCGAAAATGAGCGGCATATTCAGAGGCTCGTAAACTCAAAAGTAAAAATCTTCATTACAAACTGATTGCACGTCGTATTTGTACTTCCTTTTTTTGTCTATTTAGAGCTAAATAGATCGTGATTTGATTAGAACTTAAATATTTGACGAATTTTCTAAATTAACGACCCAAGACAGCTTTACAAGAGGTCTACATTTAGCCTATTTTCAAATGCTAAAAAGGCGTTCTGGTACACGGCTTTTCCCAAAACGACTAGTTTGGTGTGAAAGAGCATTCTTTCTTCTTCAAATTAGTGAAATAAAATTTTTGGGTAAATAAAATCGCGAGCGCTGAGATAGCGAACTAAATGCAGCACTTCTTCCTGAAAACGTGACCTTTGACCCGAGCGTAACGAAACCGATTACTGCAAGAAAACTCGGAAGAAAAGCAAACGCTTCGTTATTTTGAAACAATTTCTAGTGATATCTCTCCGAAACCATGATTGCAAGAAACTATTTCCAGATATGAAATCTTACAGTGTCAAAAAAGGAGCTAAAGGGCGCATTTTGACACAATAACTTTGTTTGCTGAGAATTGAAGTCAATGACCGTTAACGAATTCCAGTGAAATTTGCAAACTTGAAGTATGTTAGCCGATACTTACCTGAATATTTACATTAATAGAAGAGTCGTCTTCTTGGATTAACCTTCAAAAGAAGCAGGATCCAGATTTGAAAACCTCTAAAAGAAGAAATGTTTAATGTTCCGTGACCTGCCCGCTGCTATAAATTAGCTTAAATTCCATGCACATGCCGACCGCATGTTTGTCGTAAAACCAACTGAACTCCACTGACAGTTTCCATGGGCAACCCCAAAATAAACAATCCCCAAAAATGTAAAGTGAAATTGGCTGTCTTCATGAACAGTTAGAAGCTAGAGTCAAGTTCCATTACCTTTAAAAAGTGCTTGAATTTATTTGTTTGCGTCGACTTTGTCCACTACTCTCACGTTCGAATGCCGCGAATCGGTCACGCCAAAACAGTGCAGACCGTGCAGACTGCAGACAACACCGCGTTCAAACGTCGGGCATGCGCAAATTGGTACATTTTTTGGCAGCCGCGCGCCAATTTCCCGCGCAAAAATTTAAAGGAAAACATGGGAAACAACCGGTGTCACGCAAAATTTACGAAAAAAAATTGAAAAGTTCATAGAAATCTGTAAAAGGAAAAGAAAGCAGGTAAAAGGAAAACTTAAGACTTTTCAGACACAAAGTTTATTAAGTTACCGGTATTCTGTTGATTTACCATTTTGTTTTGAGCTTTACCAAAAAAGTTTATAAGTCTTAAAACCCGTGTCATGCTACGAGCCGACGGCGTAGTATATTTTTATTTGTTTTTATTAATCACACGATGCGTGACGCCGGAAACGGACGACAAACGATGTGTAAAAGAAGGAAAAATGGGAGAAGAAAAAGACAATTGCAGTGATTCGGCTTCGCTCAGACGAGCTGGAAAAATTTTGGCAAGGACTGAGGGATTCCATCCGGATCCTTGATTTGTCTGAAGCACAGGAACGAGATGAATCGAAACGGCAAACGATGTTCATGTCCATCGTCATGGGGGCATAGCTGGCCAAAATACCGATCCCAAACCGACTGTACCTGGTCTTTGACCAGGTGGGAAAAGCTTTTCTAAACTACAAACCTGGAAAAAACTGGTGCACTAAATGCAAAGTCGAGGCGGACAAAAAATTCAAGGAGCACGGAAAATACATACCACGGAAAAGAAAGACCTGCAACAAGCAGAAGGTAGAACAATTTTTAACTCTCAAGTCATTTCTGTTAGCTCTCGTTGTACCGGCTAAAACATAAACAAATATATAAATAACGAGGAAAATGTCATTTATAGGATACCGATGACCCATGAAAAGAACAGTGTCATGAAACTATTTTGGCCACCTTTTAGTTGCTCCATTGCTCGCACATGCGCAGACGTTTGACCGCTGTGTTACTGCAGACACTTGTTTGGGCTTTTCATTGTGACTCCTTTTTTGGGTCTAGTTACAAAATAGTGTTGAATATATCTGAAAGTCTGTCATTTATCCACAGGCTGCACAAGCGCAGAATTGACTTTTGATTCAATAGACAAAGGCGTACAAGACTTTGTATGGGAAACTTACTCAATCTGCACGGTCTGCAGTGTTTTGGCGTGACCGATACTACGCAGTATTCGAACGTGACAGTAACTACTGAGTGAACAAAGTAGAATCAAGCACTTTTAAAAGGTAATGGAACTTGACTCTAGCTTCTAACTGTTCATGAAGACAGCCAATTTCACTTTACATTTTTGGGGATTGTTTATTTTGGGGTTGCCCATGGAAACTGTCAGTGGAGTTCAGTTGGTTTTACGACAAACATGCGGTCGGCATGTGCATGGAATTTAAGCTAATTTATAGCAGCGGGCAGGTCACGGAACATTAAACATTTCTTCTTTTAGAGGTTTTCAAATCTGGATCTTGCTTCTTTTGAAGGTTAATCCAAGAAGACGACTCTTCTATTAATGTAAATATTCAGGTAAGTATCGGCTAACATACTTCAAGTTTGCAAATTTCACTGGAATTCGTTAACGGTCATTGACTTCAATTCTCAGCAAACAAAGTTATTGTGTTAAAATGCGCCCTTTAGCTCCTTTTTTGACCCTGTAAGATTTCATATCTGGAAATAGTTTCTTGCAATCATGGTTTCGGAGAGATATCACTAGAAATTGTTTCAAAATAACGAAGCGTTTGCTTTTCTTCCGAGTTTTCTTGCAGTAATCGGTTTCGTTACGCTCGGGTCAAAGGTCACGTTTTCAGGAAGAAGTGCTGCATTTAGTTCGCTATCTCAGCGCTCGCGATTTTATTTACCCAAAAATTTTATTTCACTAATTTGAAGAAGAAAGAATGCTCTTTCACACCAAACTAGTCGTTTTGGGAAAAGTCGTGTACCAGAACGCCTTTTTAGCATTTGAAAATAGGCTAAATGTAGACCTCTTGTAAAGCTGTCTTGGGTCGTTAATTTAGAAAATTCGTCAAATATTTAAGTTCTAATCAAATCACGATCTATTTAGCTCTAAATAGACAAAAAAGGAAGTACAAATACAACGTGCAATCAGTTTGTAATGAAGATTTTTACTTTTGAGTTTACGAGCCTCTGAATATGCCGCTCATTTTCGATGGATTTTGGCCGATTTGGGGCATCGAAACGAAAAAATTGCGGAAAAAAATAATTTTTGATTTATCGAACTTAAAACGATATTTTTGTAACTAGTGCCCGTAGGGCTTCATTCTGGGCAAGTTTGAAGAAATTCGATTTTTTCGCTATTTCCAAGTCTAGTTGATATTTAGGCGAAGCTGCTCTTAAATATTTGTTTTTCACCGTTTGATCGACGCGACAACACAAACCGGAGAAGATAAACATCTCGCCCATTGTGGCCATAGAGCAATCCAGGTGATAACAATTGAGTTTTTAATTTCGAGGGGTCTGAGTTTTCGGGGTCTGAGGTTTCGGGGTCTGAGTTTTCGTGACACCCGTTTTTCCCGGCTTTCCCTAGACTACCTCCAAATTGTACGGCCCCTTGCGAAGACTGGTGACGATCATATCTAAGAAAACACCGAATATAATGAAGTAAGCACCGAATATAATGAAGTAAGCACCGAACAAGGAAATACCGAATATAATGGCCTTTGCACCGAATCTAAGGAAGAGAGCACCGAATATTTAACAATTAGACCCCGTAGCCCGCAAGGGCTACGGGTCAATAGCCCATGAGGCGAAGCCGAATGGGCTATTGACCCGTGGCCCTTGAGGGCGAAGGGTCTAATTGTTTTAGTATCACCCAACTAGTCGGACAGAAAAGGTAATAGTTAAGTTAGCAAATGCAAGTTGAAGAAATATTTGTTTGGGAATAAAACGAAAGAAAGCGTCACGCTCGATTGCGCCAATTTCGCTACTCGAGGACTATCACTAATAGTCCTCTACTAGTAGCCAATTAAAATGCAGGATTTGCATTAGTCCACTAGTTGGGTGATACTAAAATAGTGTTAGCACCCGTAATAATGAAGAAAACACCAAACAAAGTTAGAACCGAATATAACGAAGAAAGCACCGAATATAATGTAAAAAGCACCTAATATAACGAAGAAAGCACCGAATATAACGAGGGAAGCACCGAATATAATGGAATAAGCACCGAATATAATGAAGACAGCACCGCATATAAAGACGTCAGCACCGAGTATAATGGAATAAGCACCGAGTATAATGAGTTAATCACCGAATATAATAACATAAGTACTAAATATAATGACATAACCACCCAATATAATAAAAAAGTATCATAAGACAGTTCTGGCGTTCCATAGTAAACCGCGCAAGAAAAACCTGTGGCACCTAGGGTAAATTCACACAAGATCAATAAATTCACAGTCAAAAGACTATCCTGACAAATTACGGTTTTAATGAACCCAGGACTGATTATCCATGGAGTTTAGCCAGCTAATTCCCCCTTGCTGCACGAATATTTCAAGCTTACCTTGAGAGGTCAAGGTTCATTTTTAAAAATTTATTCTCATGCCAGGGAAAATGAACTTTTGATGAAGATGAACGTTCTCACCGCTTGCCATCGCCAATTGCTCGCCGGCTGATAGCCCATCTGTTACTTCGAATTTACAAACTGATACATAAGTGAAAGGTTTAAAAAACCTTAAGTCAGGAAATTGATGTAATCAATGTCACCGACTCATGTTTACACCAGGGTCTTCAAAAATGGGAGACTTGTGAGTTGCTCTAGTTATGAAGCTCGTTTAACTACGAGGGATGCGAAAAGTATTTCAGTTAACGGTGCCCTTACAATCAGCAGATAATAATACAAGAGAGGGCTTACTAAGCCTCGACAATAACTCTTTGAAGAATAATACAATCAATGCTTTTGTGTTCATAACTTGAGACAAGCGTACGACTCGAGCGTTTTGAAAGCATTCAGTTGTTTCAGACGCAGATCGTTTCCCTTGAAACACTCAAACATTCAATGAAGAAGGCCTACCTCTCACTAAAACACTTCACTCGACTGAAACTTGAAGTACTGAATCCGGCCCTCCACCAAATCAAGCAGATTTCAATGCTTTCGCTTTTCCCTCGTCTGTGAGTGTGAAATATGATTCCTCGCAACCGGCAGTGGTGCCAAAGTAAAATACCCAGCCCAGCGCCCCGCGCGTCTTTGGCTGGTCACGCAACATTACGAGTCACGCACTCCAAAGATTTGCCACTGTAACCGCTATTGCAGAGCTTCTTCAGGACCTTAAGTTGATGTTGTAGAATTTGGAGGACTTTGAAAAAATGCAATATTACAGATAAGCGGCCATTCGTGATCAGTATTCGCCAATGACACCAATATTTGAGGGTATCTACCTTCCACACTAGCTGCTGATGTACTCCTGGGTAACATTCACTAGGAGGGTCTAGGAATATCCGGACGATATAATTGTCATTTTTGAATACGGATACTGAAGTCTGATTCCTACTTCTCTATAAGTTAGGATGGTGCTCGACTTGTCTCTTTGAACAGTCACGCAATCTCACTAGAAGCGTTTCCTCGCGATCTGAATGGCTGCAAGGATACTCCTATGGTTCTTTTTTTGCCTTTTTTATTGTTTGTACAAAAATAATTTGCAAACAAATAACTAACATTGATACTAACATACTCATAATATTGTAAGTAAATGCAGTAGAGCGGTTTTCAATATGAGTGTCCTAAATAGGTTTTTCTTAATCTATCATGTATAGCCTATTATGTATAGCCATTATTCGTAAAGCTTTCGCATAATTCAGTCTTGCACTGTAAGGTTTGAAACTTTATAATAAACTATTCGCACTGCATAAATTAGCTTAAATTATCGATTTAGATATAAGTCAACAGACCACATGAATAATTTGACATTGTCGACTGCAGCGGCCCAGAGGAAATACCAGTTACAGAGGAATCGGTATTGCCAAAAGAATGTCATCAAATTTCTTCCTCCGATCCGTTTGATCCATGTACAGTGAAACCTGTATTAAGCGGACCCCATAAATACTAAGCGGACACCCTCTATTAGTGGACACCAGCCGAATGCCCAAAATTTTCTTCCCACATTTACTGTAAAATAAACCTGCATTCAGCGGACACCTCTGTTAAGCGAACGCGGACACCAATATTAAGGCATTTTGTAGCACAAAACCTGCAATAAGCGGACACTTAAGGACTTTTTACTTCTGAAAGCTCCGCTCATACTCCTTTAACATGTTTCAGCGATGTCATTTTAAAGCTAAGTAGGTTTTGTCAGATTAATGCATTGACTGACTGGACATTGTGTTACGGAATAGTCTTTGATCATACACTGTGTTACACTGAGTTACAAAGGGGTAATAATTAACTATTATTGCACAATATATTAGAACCTGCTCAGAGCGGACACCCTGTATATTAAGCGGACACTAGCTAGTGAGGGTCCGAAGGGTGTCCGCCTAATACAGGTTTCACTGTAGCTGACGGGGAAGCGCGGGAAAACATGTGCGAGCGAGTCACAATTGATTTTGGTTTTACCTCTGATTGGATAAAAAATTGGCGCGAGATTTTTAAGCCAATCGTGTAGCGTAGTGGAGCAAAACTAATTATTTCCCAACACTTGAACGAAAACCGCTCCAACACTAACACTAATCACTACATTCAACAGTCAGCTACAGTACTGATATGATTAAAAATCTCAGAAGACATAATTGTTTTCACTAGTACTTAGCCATTCGTATCAGATGCGTATATATTTATTTGTACCATGCCATAGAAACTACAGCCAATCAGAATACAGGAAAGCCATGGTATACTCGACGGTATTGCATCTAACCTTCCCATCATGAGCCGCGCATGTCACAACGATTATGTTGGCCACTGTATTTTCTATGGCATGGAATAAAATAGTTACGCTCAGCTCATGGTATACCATGCATGGAATATCCCACAAGTCACGTGTATTTTTTTGGTATACACACTGGCCTAAAGGTTTGTGTGTATACCAAGAAAATACAAGTGACTCGTGGGATATTTAACAATTATTCCATGAGCGCGCGTTGGATATGAGATGGTAAATAGCCAACGAGGCCCGTAGGGCCGAGTTGGCTATAACCAATCTCATATCCAACAAGCGCGAATGGAATAATTGTTTTATTAAATTCGGTGCGTTTGTATTCTTGGAAATATAGCTTAATTTTATTGGATTTTAATTTCACAAAACGACCGGAAGTCGATGTGACAAAAACAACAGCAAGTGGGAAATCACATGACATGCGCGCCGTTTATAAAATTAGTTGAATGAAAAATTTGAGAGCGAAGCATAATTTATTTGCCTGGTCAGAGATAATGGAAAACGGTTTGTTGTACGGTGGCGTGCGAAGGAAATGATCAACTGGCGGCTTTAATGGATTTAATCAATGAACTTTTGCAATACGTGTCATCTTTCTTCCTCGCAGACGAGTAAAAACACTTCAACTGAACATTCAGTTCTTCTTTTGACATTTCTTATATCGGTTTCGAAAATTTGGTGCCACCAGGACTAGCAAGCCATTCTGTTCAGGTAAAATTTGTTTTTGTTACATAATCTTCATGAATGCGTAAAATCTCGCCGGTCATATTTTAATTTTGCAACTTTAAGGGAAACTTAACGTATACGTGCCGTTAAATAATCTTATCTCGAGCTTTGTGGCTTTTTTGTTATTACTGGGACGGCATTGTCCATAATTCCCTGTATTTCCTGTGTAGATAGCTCACCAAATGTACTTTTTTTCATCCATTTTTTTTGTCGACGAAACTTCGCTTCACGCGTAAAAGCTCATGCCGAGCGACATTTGCCGCTTTCATTTCCATATAAGGTCAAACGCAGGTATAATGGCTGGTAACCGAGATCCAGTGAACCAATCAGAAAGCTAGAATTGCATTATCCGAGGCTGAGAATTTAATAAACCATGATATACCATGAGAGAGCTTTGCATAACTAGTGCTATGTATAGCTACTGCTTGGCTATCACGAACAATCTTTACAACAACATAATTTACAATTTTTATGCTGAAAATTTTGGTTCTGGTCAGGGACGGCGGAGTGGGGCGGGGGGGCTGTAAAGCCTCCCCACCAATTTCAAGCAAAAAATACATAAAATAATAATTTCACAAATATCTCCAGATCCCCTACAAGTTAGCGCCTCTGGCGCTCATTGTAAGCCCCCCGCCCCCCTTCCACCTCCCCAAATTAAAAATGCGCTCCGCCATCTCTGCTGGTTGGTTACAAATTTTGCTATTAGTTATGGTATTATTAGCCCAAGTTTCCATTTCTTTCCATCAGAACGTAATAAGGTACTCTGGGTAGCACTGACTGTCAGAAAATACAACAAAAATTCCCGGGTTTGCTGTGTTGTCCACCACAGAATCGAACAGAATTTCTGGTCGCGAAGGATCCCTTGAGGGAGGTACAACCAACTTGGGGTCACCATGACAATATCGCCCGACCAGGACCCGGGCGAGGTACATATACCTACCGCCACCAGTACCCTGGAGAGTGTACTTCATTGAATAGGAGGCATCTCTGGCGAAATAAACTCCCTTACCCAGGGCGGTGCCTGTGGAAAGGAATTTTGATGAATGATAAGCACGTTGTTGCCTACATGCAATGGATTTACTTAGACTGTTCACAGCTTCTCTATTATTCAACACACAAAAAAGGAAAAATCGAGTGAAGCTATCGCGATCGCGGAGCACGCGGGGGGGGGGGGGGGGGGGGGAGGGAGGCGAGTGATGCGAGCCTAACGAAGAATAGAGAGACCGTAGACAAAAAGTGGAAAAAAGTGGACTTATCTATCTCGGTCCCCACCCCTAGCCCTGTCAAGTCTCTCGTTTCGCGCTGGTGTCCAGTTCTCTCACGATTCTATCCAAGCGTTTAACGATGGAATAACAATACGGGCTGTGAACAAACTACGAGCTGTAAACAATCTAGATTTATCCACATTTGTGCTGATTAAACAAAATACACAACGGTACAACAGGGTGGTATATATTACACGGCCTGTCAGTGATATCAAGCGAACTCTGATTGGTTAATCAAATGCTCAAAGCTATACAGGCTAATATAGCGAGCCTCGTCGTTTTATAAAAGGAATGGGTTATTGCAAAAACTTGAAAGGAGAATATGATCAGCTCTAAAGTTTATTAGTCTCGGCTTACCATGAGCCACCCCTGAAAAATTCCTGTTAAATCCTTGGGAATTGATTTTTTTCACGTTTCCTGACGCTGTCCCGTGAAACAGAAGTCGTTCATTGTTGCCTCCGTTGTCCTTGTCCATCTTTTGCTTCCTCAGCTGATAGGCCTGGTAAAGCAGTGGATTTTGAATCCTCTTTATACTCGTAATGGCTACAGCGCCTGCAGTCTTTTGAAATTCTTGCAGGACACTCTGGAACTCAGACGAGCGGGACGCCACTCTTACAGTATGCACGGTAACCTCATTTCCGTTCGGCTGTCTTGGCATTGGCGTCCAGTGACTGGGCAAAGAAATTCCTACGACTAAGCAAACGCTTAAATTAGAAACTGCAACGCCGCTGTCGATAAAAGGCTCCCTTCTCTCAGCTCTTAATAAAAACTCAACCCATTTCTAAGCCCCGCTGCTATTCTCATTCTCCGACGCGATATGGATCGTCACACACCCTCTAATTTATGACGCCAACCTTAAAAAAGAACGCCGATTAGACGGTTTCAATCTTTTCGGACCCACATGAAATTTTCCAACACCGCACCGAGCAACAAATAAACAAATAACGTAAGATCCTCCTCCCCTTTAAAAATAAGACCGTCAAAGAGACTTGAATAAAAACTCAGGGCTATAATCACTACTTATATTATTATCGCAATTTTGCGGTATTTGCTAATTTCTAACGTAGCTTCGTATATTGTACTGCCCTAACAATGTCTAAAACACCACCAGCTGCACAAAAAAATTGTTGTCTAGCAACATAATTTAAAATTGGTAAAAACGAACTAGCTGAAACAATTAAATTAACGAATAATTTAAAATTGCCCGCTACGGCAGTATACGATGCCAAAGACGGAAGGTAGTGTCCTTTTAAAAACCACATGAAATTGATCCAGAAAATAAACAGACAACGATCGAAATAGAGCGGTTTTCGGTCGAGTGTCGTAAAACCAATACCAAATTAAAGTAATCGCTCAAGCCAATCACAACGGTCATAGACAATACAGAGAGCCAATCTAAACTAAGTAATGACATGTAGCGGACGCAAAGCGCGCGAAAACGAGTGCGAACAAGTCATGATTGGTTTTGTTCTTACTTCTGATTGGACGAAAAATTAGTGCGAGTTTTTTTTTAAGCCAAACGCAAAGCGTAGTAATTATGTGCAAAACAAATTTCTTTTCGACGCTCAAATGAAAACCGCTCTAAAGAAGCGCCTGCTAACAACATGTCTTACCTTCAGACGGGCCCAGTGCCTTGCGGTTGATAATGATGCGTTCCCCTGACAGACTGCCTATCCCTGTGTTGTTTTTTAAATCCAGTCGAAACTTATCTCCTCGAACATCAACTGTCACGCTCAGACATTGTTTGCTGTACGCCTCCTCGATCTTAGCGTTTTTTGTCGAACTAAAACGCCTGGTTTTGCCATACAGAACATAACACCATTCCACGTGACCGGACAGCAGTTTGGCGTGCTCGCGGGCTCTTGTTCGTTTTAATCTTTCGTTGAGCTCGGGCCAGATCTCCCCGATCACCACTGTTACATCCTTTGCCTCGCCACGAACTTCAATTCGATTCTTCGCAGGTTCGAGTTTGAGCTCAACATCTCGCATTTTCGAATTCTGTATCAGAAGGCTGACTTGCTTATCTGAAAGCTGACTTACGCATTCGTTTGAAATCACTTGACTAGTACAGGCCTCAGAGAACCCTGTCTTCAAAGAATCTAAAGCGCAGCTTACTGCTATTTCATTCGCACCAGTGACGAAGATATGGAGAGTCGACTCGCTTCCTGATGACGTCACTGACGGCCGCTTTTTCTTCTTCTTTTTTCCCAAAACTTTCTTCACTGACTTCGGTTTTGCTGTAGACGCCATTGGCACGCCTACTGGTGAATCTCGTTTTTGAAACTGCATGACGTGTTGATGCTCTTGAGTGAAGGCGCCGAGCATATCTTGCTGATAAATCACAACTCTGACTCGAGAGAAGCTTGAGCAGCTTCCTCTTACGCTTCCTAAAGCTTGGAAGGTCAACTGTGCTGAATCAGCCGCAGTCATGTGGTAAGCGCCTGTTCCGATGGCTGGGATTGCTATGGATCTTAAACCTTTCGAGCTAGCGAGGAGAATACACTTTTCAAGACAGCTCTGGAGATGTTGCTTGTTTGAGGAGTCTGGCACTAGGTGGATGACGTGACGCGCGGGTAAATTCCCGCCCCTTGTCATAACGGCCGATCCTCCGGGTTGCGGTCCCACTCTCCTGCATTCTTGAATCACTTGCTCTCCGCCAGCCTTGGCCACTGCTTTGCTTAGTTCTCCAGCCCCGTACAAGTTCATGTCCTTCCCAATAATGTTGACAATGGCGTCGGCTCTTTCCCTTGTAAGGTTACCTTGAACAACCTCTACTTTTCGCCACCACGTCACTTCGCTGGGGTTTGGGATGGTTCCTCCCAAGCGTGCTTGCAAAGAGTTCATCTCCTGCTGAAATGCGGCAATCAGACTTTGATCTCGATCAAAGACAACAAAGCGAATATCCTTCACGCAAGAATGTGGATTACTGCTGCAAAAGTTGATCACTTCGTCTAACATGATTCTCGACGCCTCATTCTGAGGAAATTGTAAATTTCCAGTTCCAATTACAGGAAAAGCGATGGAGCTTCCTTTGAGTTCAACAACCTTGCACAGAGACTTCCGGACGATGTTCCTCAGTGTCTAGAATCAAGCAAAATAAAGACGTTAATAACAAGTACATTGTAATAAAAGTCTATCTGGAAAATAAGACGGTGACATCTGTCCGTCTGCAGTATAACTGGGCTATAACAAAGCTATACTTCTAAGCCTACGGTCGAGAAAACACTGAAACCTTCGGAGTGACAAAAACTTTATTTACATGCAACTAAAGCAATTGCAATTTTTTAAATACAATATTTATTTGAAAAACACTTAATTTTTAGCGAAACAATGAATTGACATTAATTGCGACAATTAACCACTGTAAAAGGTCTATTCAAACGGCAATATGCTCCATTAGAATCTCGCTTTTAAAATCCAGATTGGTAGCGAGGCCCGACGAACACAACAGACAAAGCTATGAGTAAAAATAGAACTGTAACCAGGATAAGACATATTGGAATAAAAACGTTCTCTGGTTAAAAATATATTAAAAACATAAGCTTTCGGCTATCAGTCTATAGCCTTTAACGAATGAAAAATGTGGCGCGCAAGCGAAAATATATACGAATGGGGTGCGAAAAATTGAGAATAAAAAAAAATTCCATGTAAAGACTGCCCTTGGAACTACATAGGAGAAACCGGAAGATGCTTCCAAACCCGAAAAAAGGAACATCAACGAAACTTGAAGAACTATTCAAATGGCTCTAATGTTGCCAACCATGCGTGGCAAAGCAATCACTCCATTGATCTCGACAATGCTTGTGTCATTGACAAAGACAATTACCGTGTTCGAAAAACACTAGAATCTTGGCACACAGCAAAAACCGTCGACGCGGAAAACAACTCAAAACCGTTGCCTAGGCAATACTCGATTTTATTGTAATCAGGCCTCATTTACATTTTTATCTTCTAGCTTTTTTCACGCTTGTTTTTATTCTCAATTTTTCGCACCCCATTCGTATATATTTTCGCTTGCGCGCCACATTTTTCATTCGTTGAAGGCTATAGACTGATAGCCGAAAGCTTATGTTTTTAATATATTTTTAACCAGAGAACGTTTTTATTCCAATAAAGCTATAAGTGTCGTTTCATTTTGAAAACTTTAGGCCTCGCTATCGAGCGACGTTTTAAAAATAATGTAAGTAACCTGTAGCAAGAAAACTTGCCCACGTTTTCTATGAGTTATGGTCAGGTTGCACGTCGTTGACAACATGGGCTACAGTGGATTAACTGAGAAATGGAAACACAGTTTTTTAATGTATACGAACCCCTTCTCCAACCCCTCCTTTCCACTCTGAACAACGTGTATGGATCACGTGTTGACATGGCAATTTGAATCCAGTGGAAACTCGAATCTCCCCGGCTGGTGGCGCCACTGCTAGCATTCCTGGACCAGCGGAACGCTTTACTGCATTAGCGCATGCTCCTTGAGAACTTACCACTGTATGAACCTAAAAGTTAACAAGAATAGAATGATGTCAATTAGAGGATACATGATCTTACAAAACAACATTGGAGCCTATTGCCATGCACTGGTAATTGGATTTTAGCTACTTGCTAGTCATTTTGATGGAATCGTGTAAGATTTCAAATGCACTCAATCGACGTCCCGCTAAATCTAATGCCCGGCTAGGATTGGGTTCTACGTATGTGCACTAAAACTACCCGGATCTCTGAACCTTACGTCATGTCATCTGCATGGGATTATTTGGGTCCAGTCTCAGGTGTTTGAGCAGGGAACTAGTTACTAGTCACTTGGGCTCAGAAGCCACCAGTAAACTGTGTTGAAAAAATCATTTACACTAACGTACCATCGTTTAGGTAATCTTAATCACATCTACCTACACTTACCTGTTCCTGTGCAATGTTCCCAGTTTTCCATGAGATAGTGTGCCCTTGCGTTGTCACGGAAAATGAAGCCGCATGATTCGATGGAGGTGTCCTAGACTTGTCCTCGACACAGACAATCTCATCATCTTCGCTGTCCGTAGAGTCTGACTCAGCAAATGCTGCTGCTCTTGTTGGCCGCTCTTGTTTGATGTTCGGGAAGATTCTCTCCACTCGAACTACACATTTCTGATCTTTTTCAACTTTTTCCACAAGATCGCCTGCCTTGCCGCTCGAAAAGAATGTGCGAAGCCCCGGCTGCTTTAGTTTCATTTCCTTGGTCACTATCCCATGAACGAGTGTATTTACAGTTTGCCTAGCAAGTGCTAAGCCTCCCTGGTGGCCTGATATGACAAACTTCTTGGCATCTGCTCCATCGAGAATTTTAACATCAAATTTATCCAGTCTCTTTTCTATTGCTGTTAAATCGTCTTCCCGGCATTTCCTTAGATACGTCCTTGCGTCTTTTGACGGGCAGGGAAGTTCTTCTGTCAGTTCCTCCGCGGCATTGTCTTTGAGGAAAGAGTTCAACCGTTTCACTGAGCTAATGACATCTCTTGAGAAGCCACCGACCGACATCTTGCCTGTATCATCTCTCTGGATTGCCACCTTGCCATTTTGAACGATCTCGTCACAAATCTGATTCCATTCAGGCGTTGTTGTTAAAAGGAGATCTCTCTCTTCAATTTCTACCATCGTTTCTGCTGTCAAACTGCTGATAAGATTGGATGCCTTTTTTGCATGGTCAGGTGAAATGCCCAACAACTTGGCAGCTACGCAGTGTGGGTTGGCCTCGTCATTCTCCTGGAGTACAAGTACAGCTTCTATCTGGTTTGCCGCCATTTCGGTTTCTACAGCTTGCAATCCCTCAACTGTACTTAGCACCTTCAAGATACTTTCAGGCATATGCAATTCTTTTTCTGTCATTTTACCTTCCAGTACTTGGTATCGATTTTTGGCACATATCAACTCCTCCTGAGGTCCTTCAAGGTAGATTTCCCTGCTCTCAGCATCGAACTCCACCGTCAATTCCTTGAATTCATCTTGAAGGGTTTGTACGAAGTTTATTTTTCTCAGCAACGTAACTTCTTCCTCTGGGATGCTCGTTATTTTTTCCACCCGATAGCTCTTTTTCTTCTCCAGACGGTACATTTCCACCAGTTTTTCCTGGAGTATTTCATCGTAGAATTCCATCTTGGATTTCAGTGACACAATCCTCAAGTAGAACGTTGAATCATGGGTGATGCTTCTAACGAGTGGAGGATCATCCCCTGGGCAACTGAGAACAGCAGACATGGAACCCGCTTGCAGATTGTTCCTTAGGTCATCTTCTATTCGGACATCCCACTTCATAAACTTGTCGAGAAACGACTGCACGATACCTATGCATAGAGACTGACAAGAATCATCATTTAGTCTTTCAGTGCACCTGATAAGAGCATGTCTGCTTCCCGGATTCCAATCTATCACACCTCCTTCATCCTTCAGCAATGTCGTCAACTGATCTAGATGGGATGATTCGTAGACAAACTCCATTATATAGGGATCTACAGCCAAATGAATTTGCCGCTGTATTTCTTTCTGCATTGACTGCTGGGTTACTTGCTTTCTGTCAAACTTGCCGTGAGTAGGGAAAGAACTCGGTAGATTTACTGGGTCGCTGTTGAAGTCTTCAAGAAACTCGTGGAAAACTGACACTGTCAATTGTCGGCCATCCAAAACGTGTGGGTGCTCTTCCTGCCTTTCTAAGACCCTTTTCATATCTAAAAAAGTAATTTAAGAAAATTAGGTTTTGGATTAATAAGTGAAAGACGCTGTGTCCAATAGGTAACACGACGGACTCTGGAACAAGAGGAGATAGCTTCTCAGCCAGAGGTATAAAAAGGGGTAGCCAACAGTTTTAAGGGACGTTACTTAGTTATAGTTCCCTTCGCATCCTGAAGCTCATATAAAGGCTGCAAAAATTTTAAGGGAATCTTGATAAAAATTCTGGGTGGGGGCAAAATCTCCGATGGCTAGGAGCTCTTCCAAGGGGAGTAGGGACACTCTAAATGGCTTTATGCAATAGAACCGGGATAAGCCTGGCCCTGAAAAATTAAAGTCATCTGTGCGGTTGCGAGGACAGTTAGCTTTGACAAAGTGATAAGGAATATCCCTTAATTACTGTGCTGAATCAATATATATATATATATAGTTATTCAGTATGATGCTTGTATATCGTTTGCAGGTTTAAAATTAGCAATCAAAGAAGTTATAAAGTTGTGGCTACGAATTAATGTGTATATAGCTTGATAGTCTGTCACTGGTCGCTGTACAAGAGCAGACGGCACGTTTCATATAATAAACGTTCGCAGGCATAGCCAAGTTTACTTCAGAGTTTCGTTATCAAATCGTAAACTTTTCACGCTTTACCTTTGGTGTCGTTAAAAACAACAACAGCTTGCCCACTCTTGCTTGTAAAATGAACTTTTTCCACTGCCCCGCCTTGACTGCGAGGACTCTCGAAGTACAACCTCACAAGGTCGTCAGAGGCGCTGGGGGAGAAGCCGCTGACCAGTATACTTGTAGGGGCAGGTTTAGTTTCAATCGTAACTGTGCTTTTGTCCAACGTTCTCTTCTTACATTTCTCTTTCATCTTTGCAATAGCTGTATGACAAGCAGAATATTATGACCATAAATGTCTATTTTTCTCATACGAACTGGTAAAATATAGCTGAACACGTGTGGCTAAAGGAGTGACGCGCCGCCGGGGGCTTATGTGCTGGGTCATTTAAAATTTTCAACGGATAGTTCATTTAAAATAAGTTATGACGCTGTTTGATGTTTATTGCGTTCACGAAGTGTAACGCAATCCTAATCCAGTCTGTTTTAGGACGGATTTGTTCGCCGATTTGGCCCCTACAGCAATGGCAAATTACGTCATGCGTGATGCACGCAGTCACGGATTCGAGGCAAGTGTTCGAAGCCCTCGTCTTCGAGAGTGAATATTTTGTCGGTTGGTCCAAAACATTTTTCTCAAGAAATATTTATCACAAGTGTTGGCGATCTGAAATTGAATTTTGAGTTTCGCAAATACTTAAATAGAATGTCTCACCTGGAAAACATTTTGTCCAGTACAAGTTAAAACTTTATTAAAAACATTTTTACGGGTCGCTGCTGCGGGATATAATTTATTCATCGCTAGTTCAACTTCACATGCGTATCGTTATCTGTCATTCGAACCAACTTTGTCGACCACATTTGCAAAATACACGCGTGAACGAACTACTCTAATCTTTGATTACCACTAGTTTAATTTTAATTGCACAATGTTATACACGGATAACTCTCAAAGCACTGACACAGTTACCTCAAATTAGTTGGGTCCGTCTTGCATTGTCTTCACCTACCATTTTGTAAATTGGGAGGGGAAGTGGTAGAGAAGGCCCTACAAGATCTGTTAGGGGGCTCTTAGTTATATTTCAACCCAATAAAATGATATCAATAATAATAAGATTGTATTCACAAACCTTGTACTTGTGTTGATATGGTAACTAAAGCGTTCCCTTGCTTCATCATGGTGATGTCTTTGACCTCTCCGCCACTTACCACCTCAATAAAGTTGAGCAATCCGTCTTTTGTAGTTCTCTCGCTCAGTCCACTGACCATGAGAACATGTTCATCCAACGTAGCCTTTGCACACGACTGCGTCTCAAGATCATTCTCAGTCTTTCTGCGACTCAACTGGCATTTTGGAAGACTTCTGCTGTTTCTGTTTCTGTCCTCGTTAAATGCTCCTTTTGACGTTTTAAAATCGCCTTGACCGTTTCCTTCATCTGTTAGTGGCAAGAGTGGTCCTGGTAATGCAACTGGTGACTGAGGGTTGTGTGCAGAAAAATGACAGAGGTTAATGCTTTCTTTTTGGGATTTCTTGGTGTTGTCCACAAGAACTCCAGGGTAATCTAAGTAGTTGTCATCCTCATACCCTTCGACCCAGTAGTCTTCTTCTTCTTCTCCTTCTTCTTCTTCTTCTTCTTCTTCCTCCTCCTCCTCATCCTCCTCCTCCTCCTCTTCATCTTCTTCATCAACATCGTCATCATCATCTTCTTCTTCTTCTTCTTCTTCTTCTTCTCCTTCTTCATTCCAACAGTTTATTACTTTTCCATAACCTTCCCAGTAATTAAAGTAGTCGTCGTAAGCATCACCACCATTTGCATCCACTCTTTCTTCAAAGGAATGAATGACACCATCACCACTTGCATATTCCTCTACAAAGCTGTCAGAAGCCACTTCACTATAATCGGTGTCATAGAAACTGGTCTCACTTAGATAAAACGCTTCTTCACTAGTGACTTCAGCAAGGCAGGCAGCCATAACGTGTCTACTAGGATGTGTACCATCGACAAGTCCACTTCCGTTATCAATTCCGTCAAAAGCATCTTGACTATCGGTATACCAAATGCCACCACTGTTATTGTCACAAGCACCACCAGTATCATCACCAGCTTCACTAGTAGTACTATTACTGTCATCTTCAATACGGTAACAAACATCTTTACCATCAGCATGTCTAACGTTACTGCTGACTTCTCCACCACTGTCACAATCATCTTCATAAACAAATTCGATCTCACCACTCACGTCACCACGGTGTCCAAACGTGCCTTTATCATCTGGAGCTCCAATGCTACTACCCCCATGACCACCACGGTCACAAGCATTGCTATCATCAGCAGACCCATCTCTACTACTGGCATGGCCAACACGGTCATCAACATCTTTGACATCGGCATAACCAATGGTACCACTGGTTTGGCCAACATGGGCGCAAACAGCCTTGCTATCACCAAGTCCAACGCTTCCAATGGCATGGAAAACACAGTCAAAAGGAGATTTACCATTAGCAGACCTAGTGCTACCTTTATCGTGGTCATCTCGATAACAAGCCTTTTTACCATCAGTAGGTCCAATGCTAATGTTATCATGGCCAACTCGGTCACAAGTCTTTTTACCATCCGTAGGTCCAAAGCCACTTTTGTCATGGTTAACTCGATCACAAGTCTTTTTACCATCAGCAGGTCCAAAGCCAATTTTGTCATGGCCAGCTCGGTCACAAGCCGTTTTACCTTCAGTAGGTCTAATGCCAATGTTGCCATGGCCAACTCGGTCACAAGCCTTTTTACCATCAGAAGGTCCAATGCCACTTTTGTCGTGGCCAACTCGGTCACAAGTCTTTTTACCATCAGTAGGTCCAATGCCAGTTTTGTCATGGTCAACTCGATGAAAAATCTTTTTACCATCAGAGGGTCCAAAGCCACTTTTGTCATGGTCAACGCGATCACAAGTCATTTTATTATCAGCAGGTCCAATACTAATTTTGTCATGGTCAACTCGGTCACAAGTCGTTTTACCATCAGTAGGTCCAATACCAATTTTGTCACGGTCAACTCGGTCACAAGTCTTTTTACCATGAGTAGGTCTAAACCAACTTTTGTCAAGGTCAACTCGATCACAAGTCATTTTACCATCAGTTGGTCCAAAGCCACTTTTGTCATGGTCAACTCGGTCACAAGTCTTTTGACCATCAGTAGGTCCAATGCCAATTTTGTCATGGTCAACTCGATGAAAAGTCTTTTTACCATCAGTAAATCCAACGCAACTTTTGGCATGGTCAAGTCGGTCACAAGTCATTTTACCATCCGCAGGTCCAATCCCAATGTTTTCATGGTTAACTTGGTCAAAAGCCTTTTTACCATCAGTAGGTCCAGTTCCACTTTTGTCATGGCTAACTCGGTTAGAAATATTTCTAGAATCGGAAGGTCCAATGCCACTTTTGTCATGGCCACCTCCGTCACAAGCGTTTTTACCATCAGCAGTTTCAAGGCAACCACCGACTTTGCCACCATGGTCACTATGAACAAGTCCAGTTCCACCACTAACGTCGCCTCTTTGGTCAGAAGTACTTTTCTCCTCAGCAAGTACAATGTTGCTACGGCCATGGCTAAAACAGTCACATACAACTGAGCCATTTACAGGTCCAATTGCACCATCGATTTGATCAACGGCGTAGTTAGATTCTGCTGAGTTAGTAGAGAAAGAAATGATTACTTCGCTTTCTGTAATGATATCTCCCTTTTTACCATCCATAACAATCTCAGTTATTGCATTGGAGTCGCCTACATTGTCCACTTCCAGGCTTTTAGTCACAGAACAACTGGCACTATTTTTGACTTCATGAACTTGAGCACCGTCCTGTAACACGTTCTTTTCCAATTTCTCGCCGATGTCTACTTCCACATCATCTTGATTCTTACTTGACTGGTAAGATTTCAAATTTTTCTTTTTTTGATCCAAAGGCGTGTTTCTATTCTGCCTCTGGATGGCTTTACCTGCAAACAAAGGAACAACGAGTTAGTCAACTTTTGCTCTCCTTCTTTTAATTGAAACTTTGTTTGTCCCTTCTTGGATTCATGTTATTTTAATTTGGGTAATATACACTTTAACTTAGGTAAATAACCCACATTACTAAACACACGTTCAATGTGTATTCAAATTAAAAATAATTTTGAATCTTCTTTAGCCAAAAATGATTAAATTTCCTTAAATAACTTCACTGATAAGTGTCTATTATATTTAGAACCGCTTCGTTACTAGGGGACACTTCATAAACAGAGGGAAGCTTTCCCTGGCAAGCGCATCCTTGCCTTTCATCCCTTAAATTTTTAATGCAAGATTAGAAATGAACTTACCTTCCTCATTAGGCAATGAATGGTAACTATTTCCTTTACTGCATGAAAACGGAAAACAACAACACATTAGCATATAAACGTACGATAGCCGGCAAGACGAATCGTTCATTCATCAAACCAATCAAAATTAATCGATTGATTCAAAAGAACGTTTCCGAAACTGGGAAGTATTAATATTTATTCATTGGATTATCGAAGTTATCAAAGTATCTAACCGAACTCAAAGTACAAACTCTCTCGCTGAGTGATCATGAATTCGTTTTCGATTTCGTCCGAGTTGAGGGCACTTATAGGGAGAAGTACTTTGTCAGGGGTAAACAGTAGCACGTTGCTGTCTAGCCTTGTAGAGTCAATATATATGTACCCAAGTTACATGATTTTATTTTGAAACTGAGGCCAGCATCACAATGCTATACTCACTTAAGAAAAATCATTGATGGCAATGAGTTTCTCCATTCGTATCAGGTCATAATCCATTTCCGGCTTCCATGACTCACGAAGAACCCAGCTGTATTGGCATGTTCCTGATGATGTTTGCGGTGTTATGGATTGTTTTGTTCGGTCTTGTGAAGTTTTGCTCCCTATAATCTACAGCGTTAAGGTTATAAGCTTGCATGGTTATATTTCTTTCCAAATTAATCAGACCCCGAATATTCATTGAGGGAGGACAATTTCAATGTGCATGAATCAGCCAGGCGCGTGAAAGGTTTAGGTGCTGCGTGCGGTTCCGCGGCTAAAACATTCAAACCAAAATTTTGACAATATAAAGCAGAACTCTTTTCAGCCCTGTTGGCAAGGTCTGTGAAAGGTGAAATGAGAGTTAGAATCTTACGGCCATAGAAGCGGCCGACAAGACATTGTAAACGCCGCCATAGTGTTGTGAATTTGCATCACTAACCTCTGCATCATCGAACTACGGTACTTTAATGAACTACAACATTGCTGAGTTTACAAACGATTACTATTGTTTTAGTCGATATCCTGTATCGTACATATATACATCCATCTCATGCGAGATTGATGTTAAGTATATAAAATGCATAACAAAATTTAGATTTTGCCGTTTGTCCGAATCGTCGTATTGAAACCTCTAAATCAAATCCCCTATAACTGAAACAGCTTCGTAGATTAACTGAGCAGAGAATAAACCAGTCATATAATCGATCTTACCTGCTGTTAGCTCCCATGAAACTGAACAGAAGTAGCTAAGGTCTATAGATCCGTTGTTTAGTCGTTTCTTGCTTCACTTCCGCCGCAGAGTCTGTATGATGACGGTCCAGATCTCTCCGTCATTTTCACTTTCGTAACCCACTCCGGGAAAGTCCCATGCATCTTTATTATTTGAGTCCCTACTAGGAGAAGGAGAGTCCCAACTATCGAGAATTGAATCGAATCGAAAACAAATGGAAAAAGAACGTCGTTTGTTGAGCTTTCATTTCATATGTTGTCATCGTTTTATTTATTTATTTTTTTTTGCTCATGTCGCTCTTTGTCCTCCTTCTGAATCATGTCCCCAGAAAGACATCCGGATTTCCAAGAATTCCAGTCAAGTGGCATACTGCGCTCTTTCGCTCATTCGCTACATGTGCATATTTTCAGTGAATATTTTCAGTGAATATTTTTAGTCATCATCAACGAACTCAAAAGCCAGCTGAAAAGCCAGCACATCTAGTGAACTCAGAGTTAAATAATTGAATACTGATTATGCTAATTTTCCTACATGCTATTAACTCCCATCAGGCGCGTGAAACAAATCAGCTTTTGTTGAGTTATTTCCGTTGAACTGTGCGGGGGAAGTCCCTCTTTTATTGCATTTCTGAGAAAAAAAACTCAAGCTTCCTCAGAATTTCTAGTTACGGCCAGAGAGTCAAGGAAACTCGGGTTGTTTACCATTTACCCCAAAATTCCGGAAATTTCGATCAGAATGTAAATAATGAAACAATTTCGCCTCGAAAGACCGGGAAATTTCCGAAATAAACGGGACGTCTTAAAAGGTAGTCCAAAATTTCCATCGAAATATCCAGATGGAAAATGTGCTTGCCATTTGCGAATCTTTACCAATTCCACCCGCCATCTTGGAATTATGACCAGATCGAACCTGGGTTCTCTCGGTAAATTGCGGGTTGTGCGGACAGAGCTTACTACCAGGGAGTTTTGCTTACCATTTGCACAAACCGTTGACGAACCTCCTCGTGATGCAGAATTTTTAATGGCGAAAAGCCGAACAACAAGCGTAATACTGAAAGTGAAAAGGTCAGAAGTACTTAACCTAACTCAAAACCTTACTCAGAACGTCTTAATTTGTTTTTTTTTTTCCTTCTAACATAAAGGTTAAAGTTTTCCTAAAAGCTGCCATGAAAACAAAAAGGTAAACAAAGGAGAGATTGCAACATTTGTCATCCGAATTCTGTTAAGTATCTTTAGGGCATAAGAAAACCTGTATTAGCTTACATGTACGTCACCTGGCTGCGTGGGTCATTTTCTGAGAAAATGTTTGTAAAACACCTCCCCAAAACCACAGAACACCACGGTCGTGATTTCATATATTTCAATTAAACGAAGAACCCTGTCGAGCTAAAACTATGTAAAACACCAAGTTCTTAGAGGAAATTATGGCTGATGAAACTTTAACTCCACAAGGATAAACAAGACAAATAAATCTTTGTTCATTAATTAATTCACCATGAGTCGCCAAGCGACAGCTCAAGTGCAAACCAAGCATTTGTGACTAAAAAGCTGCACCAAAATTGTCATGTAGAACAGGTTCTCTCAGAACAACATGAAATAAACACTCCAGGTAACAAAGCTAGACAATCATACGTGGTTTCTGTTGTTATATCAACATCGATATCACTGTTATATATCAGTGTCCATGGCTAGAGTTCGCTATTCCTCCTACTTAGGCAAATACTCATTACAAAACAAATGAATGCATCGACTCCAAATGTAATTGATGAAAGGCTTGAAAAGAAGTACGTAAGTAATCAAGTTTATATGACCGACCTAGGAATCCCCTGAAAGTAACGTGAAATAATTTCTCAGGCCTTGGGGAACGAGATGAAGTTTTTCGCCTTGTTACATTCTTTGGAGTTCGGAAACAAGTATATCTCAGATATTTTTCTTATTTTTACTTTTAGCATCCTTTCCAAAAACTCAACGTCTACACGGTTGGCTGGCAGCTTTCCAGGGACGTTCTCCCTCCAGAAGGCCGTACTCCTAACACCCCCGTACCACTTCTTTCCTCCGTCTTTTGTAAACTCAAAGGTACAGCAGGCAGCTGTCCACATCTCTGCAGGAACGTTCACCCGGTAATTGGTGTCATCCTGATAGACACTGAATCCATTTTTGCCAAAGTATCTCGTTTTCGAAGGACCCAATTTCGTAAAGGGAATCGCACCAACAACGATAAACATTTGAACGTTTTGATTGCCCTTCTTTGCACAATTGTTTCTACCCCAGTTCACGAGTCTCCCTTCAGCGTTTTGCCACGAGACAGAGTTGAAATCCCCAAACTGAGGGACCGCATTGGTGTAAACAAAAGTTGCTTTTTTTATGCTTTGGTCTCCCACGCCGTACTGCGAGGCAACCAAGTGACCTCTATGCATTTTTGTTTTTAAGTCGTTCGATCCCGCACCAATACAAACCTTATACGGCGGGCGGATCAAGTTCTTCGCTCTGTACCAATCTTCGTCAACCATTTCCTTGTCACTTCTCGTTTTGTAACAAATCTTTCGTTTTAAAGCATCATCGTAGTCTTCGTTCGATTGCTGAAAATATTTGTCTAGCCCACTCTTGCTAAGGATGAATTTTTGACCACTTGGTCGGTGGCCAGGCGCTCCAGAAAGCTAGCTTCCACGAATCACAGTGGCCGCAAATAACGGTATTCGATTATTACAGTCGTACAGTATACCTACTGTGTGGTCTTCGCATAGATACGCCAAGTTCCGTTCAGCCAAAGGATTGTTAATATTTCCGAACAGTGTCAGACCAAATGGCACGTGTTTTGTTATATCCAAGCCATCTTTCTGTTTTCCGTGAGCGTCACAAACTCCCAGAAACAAGCACTCACATCCGGATATTCCCGATGAATTGCACCTGTAATGTCCCGTAACCTGCAACAAAAGGTGCTTGTACAGCGCTAAGGTAAAAAACAGGTCTGTGAATCTGGCCATGACTACGCTGAATTTAAAGGCTAGGTAGACAGATTCCTGATGTAAACCTGCCTAAACATGCTCCGGGGATTGCATACTATACCCACAATGGAGCCAAAACTAACACGCCGCCACAACTTTACTTCCTAGTGTTCAGCCGTAAAGTGTCGCGGAAATTTTAATGGCGAAGAGCTGAACAACAAGCGCAGTACTAAAAGTGAAAGGGTCAGAAGTACTAAACCTAACTCAAAACCTAACTCAGTACGTCTTCGATTTTTTTCCTTCAAACACGACGATTTAGGAATTCCTCAAAGCTGCCAAGAAAAACATGATTAAACAAAGGAGGGATTTCCGTCTCCGCTCATCACTTCCAAAGTGTGTAGTTCATTTTCTGAGAAAAACGTTTAAAAAAACATTACCCCAAATGTCCACAGGCACAGAACTCCAACTGTGAGATTCGGCGCATATTGTCACATTGTCACGCTATGCTATCAGTTCATTCCGTTTCAATTACGCGATCGGGTTTTTGCGAGATAGTTCCTGTGCATGTCGCTCTTTCAAAATTCCCCAGAAAGACATCCGGTTTTCCAAGAATTCAAGGCAAGTGGGATATTGGGCTGTTTTGGTCACTAGCTCCATGTAAATATTTTTAGTCATCGTCAACAGACTCAAAAGCCAGCTGAAAAGCCAGCGCACCAGTGGACTCGGAGTTAAGGAATAGAATACTAATGATGTTAAATTTTCCCGGGAGGGGGGGCCCTGTCATATATGGGCTATATAGGTATGTGCCGCTGTAAAGGGTATGGTTTTCAAGCCGTTTACTCTAGGATAGGGTATATAAATCAGAGCGTTTGGGTCTAGAATAGGTTATAATTTTTCACAAAACTGATTAGTTGGTTGAAGATTTTATCTAGACTAAGGAAACCAGGAATTGCCACTCAAATATATAAAAAAATCAAATCGGCAAGTTTAAATTTACGCAAATTAGCCTCAACAGTGTCGATAGATGGGGGGATCTGGGAAGTTTACTCTAGTATAGGGTAGCAAAATTCAGCTGAACTAGCTCTGGTATAGGTTAAGGGTTCCAGGGTCCCAGCGGCAAATCCCCACCCAGAAGTTCCCAAAGTACCCCCCGGGTAAATTTCCTACATGCTCTCGGCTCCCCTTAAACGCGTGAAACAAAGCAGCTTTTGTTGAGTTATTCCAGTTAAACTATGTGGAAGAAGTCCCTCTTTCATTGCATTCTCTTATGTTTACCATTTACCAATCAGAATCTAAATGATGAAACAATTTTACCTCAAAAGACGTTTCATTGTGTAGGCACAATGGCAGTCGTATTTTAAAACCAAACTACTATATTTTAAAACCAAACAAACAGTCTTTCCTTTGCTGTTATTACACGTGCACGGAGCGAGTGAGTGCAATGTTATTCCCGCCACGAAAAGGAGAGACAACTCGCAATCGAGCAAGGCGGAGAAACTCGATGGTCCACAGTCTAAGGTTAAAGTCCACAAGATATTATCCCAGCTGCGTAATATTTGAGAAATAGTCTGTTGCTTTGATGTTATCTTTAACCTTTCATAGTCTGCTTGGCAGCCGTTACGACCCAAATAACAGCTGCTAAAGAGACTAGGCTTGTCATGCATTCCTCTAAAAGAAAGTCTAGGAAGAAAGCTTATAAGAGGTCACTTGGAATTACAGTTTAGGGCGACTCCAGGGAGTAACTTCCACGGCAAAACCAGAAAAACCAGAAAATGCATAGGACAAGAAAAATCCGAAAAACCGCCATTATTGTTGACTGAAACCGAAAACCAAAGACTAAATTGGAGAAAACCCGCAAACCGCACACCTGACCCGGAAACCGAAAAACCCCAGTTTTAATGTGCGAAAACCGAAAAACCGAAACAAAAATCGACAAAATCCGCAAAACCGAAAACCCCAGCGTCCCCTTCTACATGGAATGATATAAAGCTGAAATAGACGGCCTTTGCAAGAATCAGAGAACATAGCGAAATGCCTTTTCGTGCCTTGGTGCCTGCACATGACTACGCTGAATGTGAAGGCTAGGTAGACAGATTCCTGATGTAAACCTGCCTAAACATGCTCCGGGGATTGCGTACTATACCCACAATGAAGCCAAAACTAACACGCCGCCACACCTTTACCTCCTAGTGTTTAGCCGTAAAGTGACACGGAAATTTTAACGCACGAATCAGAGAACATAGCGAAGTGCCTTTTCGTGCCTTGGCGAACATGCTTCCTTTACTTTCTATTTGTTTCAATCGATTTTTACGCCCATTCAAAAGATTTCACAATTTTTAACCCTTTGAAAGTTTTTCCCGTCACGCGTCTTCCTGTTAGTCTGTTACTCGTTACTCGTCACGTTACTCTGTTCAGTAACACCTCCTTTATGCCACAAAAGCGCGAACTTTAGAGCACGGAAACAGTCAATGTTATTCAATGTTAGGACGTCTAAAACATTGAAGAACGGTGTGTGTAGAGATGGCGTCAGAGACCGTGAAAGGGTCTTTATTCCTGTAAGCAGACCTCCCGGACATTATACCGCTCGGATGCCATGCGCTTCAGCAAGGTGCTTTCACGAATCATAGTGACCGCAAACAATATGGTATTCGATTATTACATATACAGTCGTACTACAGTGCACCTATTGTGCGGCTAAAGGATTAATATTGATTAATATCGTTCAGCCAAAGGATTAATATTATGAAAAAGGCAAAAAACAAAAAACAAAAAAAAACACGATACCGTTAACCACAACATAAAGAACTACAACATAGTGAACCACAACACAGTGAACCACAACAGTGACACAACGGTTACACGATGAAACGTTTCACACTGGAGTATAGTACCCATCAACCACTTTACTAAGAAAACTATACATTCTGCCACTCACTACAATAAAAATTCAATTTATTATCATTATTATTCGAGAAGGAGTCACCGATAACGGATTTCCTGAGCGTTGACCTGAAGGATTATTTCCATTGTCACGCAGTTTGTAATTCCGCAATAATATCATATAGGTATGGAAACATTTTTAGACTTAAGGTCGGCACACACGAGAGACTAGTCCCAGCAACTAGTCCCAGCAACTAGTCCCAGCAACTAGTCCCAGCAACTAGTCCCCTAAAGAGTTTACACGAAGGGACTGGTCGCAGGGACTTGTCCCACGAACAGTTCACACGAAGCTTCTTGAGGAGCAAGTCGCAGGGACCAAATTTAGTCCTCTGCGACTAGATTTTGTGGCAAAAATGGCTAGTTCACACGATGGGACTTGTCCCCGGCCGCGACTTGTTGCGGGGGCTAGTCGTAGGGATTAGGGACTAGCTATTATCCGCAATACATACTCGTATTTTTTTTTTCACTTATACATCAGACATTTTGTGTAATTATTTTAATGATAGAAGGTTGGGGACTCAAAAAGTCGGATTCTCAGATGAAAACAAATGTTCTGTATTCTGAACAGTGCGAGTGAATTAACGAGTTGAGGGTCTACAGTCTAAAGCTAAAGTAATTACGCGGTAACAACTTATGGCGCGCCTTTCCAGTCAATATTCAAACAACTTTAATATTTTTATTCATTTCCGCTATATCGCTCATGCTGGGCACGGATATCTATGCAAACAGCGCTTGGTTACTGTTCTAGTTTCCTAGGCTCTGAACTGAGTATTAACACCTCAAAATTAACATTGCTATGACTAAGCTTCTTTGCTATAGCGTCATTTTGGTGTCAATATCAGAGACTTTCGATTGCAGTGATTGTCATAGTGTATTTCACTGCTTGGCCTGCAGTTTTAATTGTGTGTTCTACGAAAGCGAAAACACTTAACGAACAAAAGATAAAAGTATACTGCATTTTGATCTAATAAACCGCCTTGCTATACTGGCGAAATAAATAAGTATAGAAATATTAATATAGAAGTAAAATAAAAAATAAAAATCGTATAGAAGTGTACTTACTATTATCATAAAGCAATATTTTAATTCGTTTGTACTATCCCGAGCTTCAAAGACAGAGACGACGTATTTTGCAGCAGACAGTTTTTAACCACGAAAACTGAACTAAAAATTGTAGATGTTGGGCTTTATTTCTAGCAGAAAAACTCACAGGGGTAGAACATGACTAATGTTCTGACATAGAATAGCAGCGTACAAGAAAGTCGATCCTTAGGGCAGGGAATCGCGTACAGAACTTACAACCAAAACAAGAACGATCTAGTAACGCGAAGATCTTAAAGTGTTGACAGATACTGTAACAGAATAATCAGGCCTCAAGCACGATTTTAATGCTTTGTCGCGCCCCATCTAGAGGCGGGTGAAAAGGTTTTCGGATCGACGGATTTGGCCTTAAAAAACGCACGGATTGTGGATTTTTGCGGTAACTCGAGCGGATTCGCGGAATTTGAAAACACAGTGGATCGTGGATTAGCTATGAATTTTGCCGCGGATTGCGAATTGTGCCTGTCTTGATGTTCGGATCTTGGGTCCTAAACGAAATTTGGATCATAGATCTTTCTTCCGCCTTGGTCAGTTTGTTAATGAGTTCATCCAAAGTATGTCTTTCTTCGAACGAAGTTCATTTAAACTCAGGTGTAAGACTGTTATTGGAATTGTACTGTGTTATATGGTCATCAAACATGTTGCCTTCTTTACTATTTGTGCGAAATTAACAATGGCATTCACATTTAACAGTTTACCTTTGAACTTGTACACTTTTGTTTCCGGATGTGGTTGCGTTTCGGATTTAAACAAATATATCGGCGGATCGACGGATTTGGTGGAAAAAAGGCACGGATCGGCGGATATGCATACCCCTATTCCCCCTCCATCTACGATTATCATTTTGGTGCCCAGTCTTCTTGGTTCACTGTGTCGTGGTTCAGGTGCACTGTGTTGTGGTTCCCAAGTCTATATGGGGAGGTGAGCGCTCTCACCACTGCGCCATCCCCCTTACCTATTTAAATCAACCAAAATGTACCGATGTCAAGCTGAAGAAGCAGTTTGAAGCGTAGGTGTCAACACGCTCCGGGCAGTGGCCGGAGGTACTGCAACTTTGCAATTAAATTGACTCGAAGCAACACTCTACAGTGGCCCAGTAATAACGATCTCACTGACGCAAAATCTCTTCGAAAGTTTTGTAGTCTCTGTTTTACAGATGTCTAAGATAGATCTAGATACGAAAACTCTCGCGACAGGAGATAGAAATTGGATTAAAACCCTTTTTTTCCGTTTAGGAAAAAATAACATCAGCTTGAAAGCTTATGCCTAAGAATACTAGGAAAAACCGGAAAATAGAAATACCGAAATAAACGAACCACATGATGTAATAATAATCACGAGATCCGTAACCAAGTTAGATAATCATGCGTCATAGTTCTCCAGGCTCAAGGACCAATGAAATTACCTCTAATGCCATTGAATAATTTCGATTGATGTGCTGAAGTCAGCTTCTTGGTTTTCAGACATCAAGTAGCGCTACTTATATCATTAAAAGCCCAAGTTGAAGTCTCCCCGTGAAGTCAGCATTAAACCAGCAAGACTTGTAAATTTTTAAGACACGCAAACCATGAGTAAGGTAAGATTAGTAACAACGTAAAGACATGAAAGAATTCTGCTTTAGAAAAGCGCATGTGGCGTCGGTTACGCTTGGAATGGTAAAAAGAAAGACATGAAAGCTGGCTGCGAGCAGCATTGACTCAAAAACTTTCAAAGCGCACGGTCTGGCAAATTAATCATCAAAGTGCTAATTTCATACAATAAGCTATTCGATCAAAGTATCTTGTAAAGATTCTTATATTGGAAAACTGCCAGATTGATTTCCTTCGTTATACGAATGAGTAGTGAGTATTTGATACATCGCTCCTTTAATTTTAATTCAAAACGGTGGCGAATGGTCCTTAAACATTCTGGGTCTCGGAAAACTGTAGACGAATTTTATATTTCACTGGTCACGCAGGCTCGTGTTTTTTAGCGTTTATATGCGACTCCTAGTCTTGATTCTTATACGAAGTTATCTCGAAGCGGTCGATTTTTGTAAGACTGGTGACTGTCTTGATTCTTTTGTTTGTTTTTATATAAATGACAGATGCTCGTTGTTTGGTTTGGAATTTCCATAATGAACTTGCAAATTTCCGAGAAAAAGGTCAATCCCAGAAACAAGCACTCACATCCGGATATTCCCGATGAATTGCACCTGTAATGTTCCGTAACCTGCAACAAAAGGTGCTTGGACAGTGCTAAGGCAAAAAACAGGCCTATGAATCTGGCCATGACTACGCTGAATTTAAAGGCTAGGTAGACAGATTCCTGATGTAAATTAAACCTGCCTAAACATGCTCCGAGGATTGCGTATTATACCCACAATGGAGCCAAAACTAACACGCCGCCACAACTTTACTTCCCAGTGTTCAGCCGTAAAGTGACGCGGAAATTTTAATGGCGAAGAGCCGAACAACAAGCGCAGTACTAAAAGTGACAGGGTCAGAAGTACTAAACCTAACTCAAAACCTAACTCAGTACGTCTTCGATTTTTTTCCTATAAACACGAAGATGTAGGAATTCCTCAAAGCTGCCAAGAAAAACATGATTAAACAAAGGAGGGATTTCCGTCTCCGCTCATCACTTCCAAAGTGTGTAGTTCATTTTCTGAGAAAAACGTTTAAAAAACCATTACCCCAAATGACCACAGGCACAGAACTCCAACTGTGAGATTCGGCGCATATTGTCACATTGTCACGCTATGCTATCAGTTCATTCCGTTTCAATCACGAGATCGGGTTTTTGCGAGATAGTTCCTGTGCATGTCGCTCTTTCAAAATTCCCCAGAAAGACATCCGGTTTCCAAGACATGATTCCAGTCAAGTGGGATATTGGGCTGTTTTGGTCATTAGCTGCATGTGGATATTTTTAGTCATCATCAACAGACGCAAAAGCCAGCTGAAAAGCCAGCGCACCAGTGGACTCGGAGTTAAGGAATAGGACACTAACTATGTTAAATTTCCTACATGCTCTCAGCTCCCCTTAGACGCGTGAAACAAAGCAGCTTTTGTTGAGTTATTCCAGTTGAACTATGCCGAAGAAATCCCTCTTTCATTGCATTATATTACGTTTACCATTTACCAATCAGAATGTAAATGGTGAAACAATTTTGCCTCAAAAGACGTTTCATTGTGTGGGCACAATGGCAGTTGTATTTTATAACCAAACTGTTTTATTTTACAACCAAACAAACAGTCTCTCCATTGCTGTTATCACACGTTAACGGAGCGAGTGAGTACAATGTTAGTCCCGCCACGGTACGAAAAGGAGAGACAACTCGCAATCGAGCAATGCGGAGAAACTCGATGGTCCACAGTCTAAGGTTAAAGTCCACAAGATATTATCCCAGCTGCGTAATATTTGAGAAATAGTCGTTTGCTTTGATGTTATCTTTAGCTTTTCATAGTCTGCTTAGCAGCCGTTACGACCCAAATAACAGCTGCTAAAGAGACTAGGCTTGTCATGCATTCCTCTAAAAGAAAGTCTAGGAAGAAAGCTTATAAGAGGTCACTTGGAATTACAGTTTAGGGCGACTCCAGGGTGTAACTTCCACGGCAAAACCAGAAAAACCATTAAATGCATTGGACAGAAAAATCCGAAAAACCGCCATTATTGTTGACAAAAACCGAAAACCAAAGACTAAATTGGAGAAAACCCGCAAACTGCACAAAAACGCAAAACCGAAAAACCGCAGTTTTAATGTGCGAAAACCGAAAAACCGAACCAAAAATCGACCAAATCCGCAAAACCGAAAATCCCAGCGCCCTCCTCTACATGGAATGATATAAAGCTGAAATAGGTGGTCTTCGCACGAATCAGAAAACATACTATAGAGCAAGATGCGTTTCGTGCCTTGCCGAGCATGCTTCCTTTACTTTCTATTTGTTTCAATCGATTTTTACGCATATTTAGAAGATTTCAGAATTTTTAACCCTTTGAAAGTTTTTCCCGTCGCGCGTCTTCCTGTTACTCTGTTACTCGTTACTCGTCACGTTACTCTATTTAGTAACACCTCTTTTATGCCACAAAAGCGCAAACTCTCTTGGAAACTTTTGTCATCTCTGTTTTACAGATGTCTAAGAAAGATCTAGATACGAAAACTCTCGCGACAGGAGATATAAATTGGATCAAAACCCTTTTCCCGTTTAGGAAAAAATAACATCAGCTTGGCTTATGGCTAAGAATACTAGGAAAAACCGGATAATATAGAAATACGGAAATAAACCAACCACATGATGTAATAATAATCACGAGATCCGTAACCAAGTTAGATATTCATGCGTCATAGTTCTCGAGGCTCAAGGACCAATGAAATTACCTCTAATGCCATTGAATAATTTCGATTGATGTGCTGAAGTCAGCTTCTTGGTTTTCAGACATCAAGTAGCGCTGCTTAAAAGCCCAAGTTGAATTCTCCCTTTGCAGTCAGCAATTCAGCATTAGACCAGCAAGAATTGTTATTATTAAGACACGCAAACCATGAGTAAGGTAAGATTGGTAACCACGTAAAGACTTGAAAGAATTCTGCTTTAGAAAAGAGCATGTGGCGTCGGTTACGCTTGGAATGGTAAAAAGAAAGACATGAAAACTGGTTGCGAGCAGCATTGACTCAAAGACTTTCAAAGCGGACGGTCTGGCAAATTAATCATCAAAGTGCTAATTTCATACAACAAGCTATTCGATCAAAGTATCTTGTAAAGATTCTTATATTGGAAAACTGCCAGATTGATTTCCTTCGTTATACGAATGAGTAGCGAGTATTTGATACATCGCTCCTTTAACTTTAAGTCAAAACGGTGGCGAATGGTCCTTAAACATTCTGGGTCTCGGAAACTGCAATTGTAGACGAATTTTGTAGTTCACGGGTCACACAGGCTCGTGTTTTTTAGCGTTTATATGCGACTCCTAGTCTTGATTCTTATACGAAGCTCTCTCGAAGTGGTCGATTTTTGTAAGACTGGTGGCTGTCTTGATTCTTTTGTTTGTTTTTATATAAATGACAGATGCTCGTTGTTTGGTTTGAAATTTCCATAATGTAACTAGCAAATTTCCAAGAAAAAGGTCAATCCCAAGAGATGAACCATTTGACTTTTGAGTGGGAGGGGGGGGGGGGGGGGTGTGATTCGGTATAGGTATAATTTTTTTTTTCAGCTCTTTCATGCACTAGGAATTTTAATTTTATCTCGGGACATATGCAAGCATGATATTCTTTCTCCATGTAACATGCCTTTTTCAGCTCACTGAATTTCCGTAGGCGGGTCGGGTGCACGATTGCAGGATATTTTTTCAAAACCAACGCCCCCTCCCCCCTTCAAAACATAAATGTTCCACCCTTAAATGTGATCGAGTCTGGTCGTCTCGCGCTCTCACTTAAAACACCATGAAGTCTCAGTCTCGAAATTAAAGTCAACTTTTCTCGGGCTGGGAAAAAAAACGATAGTCATGCCATCTCGCAAACAGTCTCGCATTTACCATTCCTCACCACTAATCAATCGTACAATTTACCCTTTTTCATCTGTGAGGCAGGAAGGTTGTTATGATTGGTTAGCGAGTTGTCATCGTTTTACACGTCAGCTTTTTGATTATAAGCTGGGAGGCTGACGTCTTTTAGGGTTCCAAGACGTTTGCAAGATCTTTCCACTGACGAGTCAAGAGTGGGCTATAAAGGGATCCTTTAAGCTGCCAAGGCCCATGTGATAAGCTTCTGTAATATGTCCCTTTATTATGTGTTCTCTTGCTGTCCTATATTCCCTCAACGTGTTCTTTCTCTACTTCCATTTGTTCACCCTCTTTTGTTTTTCATTATCGATTTTAAGGTTTTACCCTCAGTTAAAGCCAGAACAAAGCATAAACCTTGTCTGAAACATATCTTTCCCACTGCAGGGTCCAGCTGCTAGATACCTGCAAAACATTGAGTTGCAACAGGAGGTGGATAAAACTGCACGAACTGTAGAGCAACAGGAAAGACAAATAGAGGCTCTGGAGAGTCAAGTCGGTGAAATTAATCCTGCACGTTTGACAAAGTCCAAGGTAGGATTGATACTAATAAACTGAAAGTTCCTAGATACCTTTCATCTAGACTTCTAGCTGTTTCATTGTGGATGTCGAGAGTACTAGCCAAAAGAGCGGCGAGACTGAAGGAGCCTGACGTCAATGAGCCTGACGTCAATGAACTGTGGAAGGTCGAGGGAGAGTTTCCCCCAGTCCCTTCTTGTTTTTCTCTTCTCGTTCCAGTGTTGCTGAGCTGCATGTACATGTTTGAGGCTCTCGACTATCATGCAGAAAGGGACCGCGAGAAGCTTACTTATAATAGTCCCTCTTAAGCCTGGCTCACAATAGCGACATAACGACATAGCGACATCGACATAACGACATAAGGAAAAGATCAGTTTTAATCTTTATGTCGTTATGTTCATGCTGTTATGTTGCTAATATGTCATTATGTCTACATGTTCACGCTACAAACATAACGTCCAATTTACGTCGAGATAACGTCCTTTTTATGTCGTTCGTGACGATGTCGTTATGTGGTTATGTCGCTAGTGTGAACCAGGCTTTATCAAACAGATCATTACCGGTTAGAGTTAAAACTCAGTGGTAAATATGACCTTTAGCAAAAGCTGCCTAAGATTTCCTCGCACTTCCGCATCGAGCTGGCGGAGTTCTTATATGAGTTGCCGTCGTGGCATGCTATGGGATTTTAAGGTGGCTGACATCGATTTCTAGTACTTGTTAAGCGTCTATGTACTTTGGCGGATGGGTAGTACCTTTCTCTGTAAGGTGATAGCACAATAGTGGTATCAAACACATACCTAACCATCGGTAAACATCCTATGGCAATTTTCTTGACATCATAGGTTGGTTATTATGGCAATAGTAAAATCTGTCAGAAACAC